>NW_015175390.1:417703-431742 GCF_001447785.1 Gekko japonicus | reverse complement strand
AGTGGGGAATCAAACCTGGTTCTCCCAGATTAGAGAACATAAGAACATAAGAACATAAGAGATGCCAATGTTGGATCAGGCCAAAGGCCCATCCAGTCCAACACTCTGTATCCCACAGTGGCCAGAAATACCAGTGCCATCAGGAGGTCCACCAGTGGGGCCAGGACATTAGAAGCCCTCCCACTGTTGACCCCCCCCCAAGCACCAAGATGACAGAGCATCACTTGCCCCAGAGTCCCTATCTATACCTTGTGGCTAATAGCCACTGATGGACCTCTGCTCCATATGCTTATCTAATTCCCTTTTGAAGCCGTCCATGCTTGTAGCTGCCACCACTTCCTGTGGCAGTGAATTCCAAGTGTTAATCACTCTTTGGGTGAAGAAGTACTTCCTTTTATCCGTTCTAACCCGACCGCTCAGCAATTTCATGGAGTGCCCACGGGTTCTTGTATTGTGAGAAAGGGAGAAAAGTACCTCTTTCTCTACCTGCTCTTTCCCATGCATAATCTTATAAACCTCAATCATGTCACCCCTCAGTCGTCGTTTCTCCAAGCTAAAGAGCCCTAAGCGCCTTAACCGTTCCTCATAGGGAAAGTGTTCCAACCCTTTTATCATTCGAGTTGCTCTTTTCTGCACTTTTTCCAAAGCTATAATATCCTTTTTAAGGTGTGGTGACCAGAATTGCACACAGTATTCCAGATGAGGTCGCACCATTGATTTATATAGCGGCATTATGATATTGGCTGATCTGTTTACAATACCCTTCCTAATAATCCCCAGCATAGCATTGGCCTTCTTTATTGCAGTCACACACTGTCTCGACATTTTCAGTGAGTTATCTACTACAACTCCAAGATCTCTCTCTTGATCTGTCTCTGCCAGTTCAGACCCCATCAACGTGTATTTATAGTTAGGATTTTTGGCTCCAATGTGCATCACCTTGCACTTGGCCACATTGAACCCCATTTGCCATGTTGACGCCCACTCGCCCAACTTTGACAGATCCCTTTGGAGTGCCTCACAATCCTCACTGGTTTTCACCACCCTGAACAACTTCGTATCATCCGCAAATTTAGCCACTTCACTGCTTACTCCCAACTCCAAATCATTAATGAACAAGTTAAAAAGCAGTGGACCAAGTACTGATCCCTGTGGTACCCCACTGCTTACACCCCTCCACTGGGAGAACTGCCCATTTATACTCACTCTCTGTTTTCTATTAATTAGCCAGTTTTTGATCCATAAAAGGACTTGTCCTTTTATCCCATGATTTTTGAGCTTGCTTAGGAGCCTTTGATGAGGAACTTTATCAAAAGCTTTCTGGAAGTCAAGGTAAACAATATCTATTGGATCCCCCTTGTCCACATGTTTGTTCACCCCCTCAAAGAACATTAACAGGTTAGTGAGACAAGATCTTCCCTTACAGAACCCATGTTGAGTCTGCCTCAATAGGTTTTGTTCATCTATGTGCCTACTAATTCTTTCCTTAATAATGGTTTCCACCAATTTACCCGGTATCGACGTCAGACTGACAGGCCTGTAATTTCCCGGATCTCCTCTGGAACCCTTTTTAAAGATGGGAGTGACATTAGCTACCTTCCAGTCCTCAGGAATGGAGGCTGATTTTAAGGAGAGATTACATATTTTTGTCAGGAGATCCACAAGTTCACAATTGAGTTCTTTCAGAACTCTTGGATGTATGCCATCTGGGCCTGGTGATTTATCAGTTTTTAAGTTGTTTATCAGTTTTAGGACCTCCTCTCTCGTCACCTCAATCTGACTCAGGTCTTTCAACACCCCTCCCGAACTCAGCGGCTCTGGAGTGGGCAAGCACCTCTCATCTTCCACAGTGAAGACGGAGGCAAAAAATGCATTTAGCTTCTCAGCCATTTCCCTATCATCCTTCAGTACTCCTTTTACCCCTTGGTCATCCAAGGGCCCCACTGCCTCCCTGGCTGGTTTCCTGTTTCTAATGTATTTGAAGAAAGTTTTATTGTTGGTCTTTACATTTTTTGCTATATGCTCCTCATATTCCCTTTTTGCATGCCTGACCACAGACTTGCATTTTATTTGCCATAGCCTGTGTTCTGTTTTATCAGCCTCACTGTGACTAGCTTTCCACCGCTTAAAGGAATCCTTTTTACCTTTTACAGCTTCCATTACTTTGTTTGTTAACCATGTAGGCTTTTTCTTATACCTGTTTGTGCCTTTCCTAACCTGCGGAATATATTTTATTTGAGCTTCTAGAATTGTAGTTTTAAACAGTTTCCAAGCTTCCCCAATGGTTTTGACCCTTTCTACTTTTCCCTTCAGTTTCCTCCCCACATGTCCCCTCATATCAGAAAAATTACCCCTTTTAAAGTTAAAAGTGGTTGTGTGAGTCTTTTTGGCCAATTCCCTATTTGTACAAATGTTGAACTCAACAACATTATGATCACTGTTCCCAAGCGGTGCAATCACTTTTACATCTCTCACCAGGTCTTGAGTGTTACTTAGGACCAAATCAAGGATCGCCTCTCCCCTGGTAGGTTCCATGACCATCTGCTCCATAGCACAGTCATTTAGAGTGTCTAGAAACTCAATCTCTTTCTCTCGACTAGAACACATATTGACCCAATCAATGTGTGGGTAGTTAAAATCACCTATTACGACACAGTGTTTTTGTCTAGCTGCTATCTTTAATTCATTCATCATTTTATAATCCTCCTCTATCTTTTGATCCGGTGGGCGATAACAAACTCCCAGTGTTAAGTTTCCTTTTGGCCCCCCTATTTCAACCCACAGAACTTCAAGAAGCGAATCCAATTCTCTTAGCCTCTCGATCTTTCTGGACTTTATACCCTCTCTGACATACAGAGCCACCCCACCTCCAACCCTTCCCCCCCTATCCTTCCGATATAATATATAACCGGGAATCACCGTATCCCACTGATTTTCCTCATCCCACCAAGTTTCTGAAATACCCACAATGTCTATTTTTCCCTCTGACACCAAGCACTCCAACTCCCCGATTTTACCTCGGACACTTCGAGCATTTGTATAGAAACAGCTGTAATTTCCCATACTGGTTAAGCCTGCCACCTTCCTCTTGCAATCTCGAGACCTTGTCAGGCAGTCCATGTCACTAGCCATGGTCTCAGTGGACAATTTCAATCCACCTCCCTGTAGAAAAGCAACAGGTACCCCCTCATCTCTCTGAGATGAGCCAACCCGAACCAGAGACTTTTCATCTCCTGTCGGCTTTCCCCCAATATTCAGTTTAAAAACTGCTCTGCCACCTTTTTGATTTTAAGCGCCAGCAGCCTGGTTCCTTCTCGGGACAAGTGGAGACCGTCTCGCCTGTACAGCTCCCTCTTGTTCCAAAAAGCATCCCAGTGCCTAACAAACTTGAACCCTTCCCCCCTACACCATCGTCTCATCCACGCATTGAGACTCCTGATCTGTGCCTGTCTCTCCATCCCTGCGCATGGAACAGGTAGCACTGGAGAGATAGTCCTGGAGTCTGTACTCTGAATAGTGGCACCAGGGACCTAGAAGGGGCAGGGCTTGTCCGTCCAACGCCTGCACAGTCTCATCAGGGCTGGCCTTAAGGCAATTGGAGCAATTTGGCCAAATTGGGCCCCGCGGGCCGCTCCTAAGGGGCCCTCCGCACTAGGGCAATCTAGACTGATTTTATTTATATCTCTAAGATTCTGCAGACTTTGGCTGTGAACTGGGGCCCCACAAAAAATTTTCCAGTTGGGCCCCAGTTTCAAATTGGGCCCCACTGGCTGACCCTGAATCTCATTGTTGCTAGGCCCAAGTTGCCCTGCCCTCACATGAAGTCTTGGATTTGCAATTTTGGGAGAGGGGAGACTGCCCGCTGGGGGGGGGGCAGGGCTGTCGAGGAACCCTAGATTTAGAGGCCCTAGGCTTCAGCCTACTTAGCCTATACTTAAATCCAGCACTGTGCATGGCCACTCCAGAACCAACAGTTTTGGGAGGGGTATTTGAAGACCTGAGTCAGACTGAGGTGATGAGAGAGGAGGTCCTAAAACTAATGGACCAATTAAAAAAATGACAAATCACCAGGCCCAGATGGCATACATCCAAGAGTTAACTCATATGTGAACTTGTGGATCTTCTGACTAAAATATGCAATCTAACTCAAATCTGTCTCTATTCCTGAGGACTGGAAGGTAGCTAATATAATCCCCATCTTTAAAAAGGGTTCTAGAAGAGATCTAGGAAATTACTGGCTGGTCACTGGCAATACTTCTTGTGAGTGATTTGTCTACTGCATAAATCAGTTTGCTTTGGAGCCATCCTTCCTGAGCTAAGACCAAAATGTGTGAACTAGAGGCTAAAAACCTGTGAGCTAGCTCACACTAACTCAGCTTAGAAGGAACACTGGTCACTGGGTAAGTTAGTGGAATCCATTACTAAAGACAGAATTAGTAGGAACATTGATGAAGAAAAGCTGTTGAGGAACAATCAGCATGGATTCTGTAAGGGAAGATCTTGTCTCACTAACCTTTTAGAGTTCTTTGAAGGGGTGAACAAGCATGTGAACAAGGGTGACCCAATAGATGTTTTTTACCTAGACTTCCAGAAAGCTTTTAATAAAATTCCTTATCAAAGGCTCCTAAGTAAACTCAGCAGTTATGGGATAAGAGGATAAGTCCTCTTGTGGGTTAAAAACTGGTTAATTAACAGGAAACAGAGTGTGAGTATAAATGGCCAGTTTTCACAGTGGAAGGTGGCTTGGTACTAGATCTGGTGTTTTTTAACTTGTTAATTAACAATTTGGAGTTGGGAGTAAGCAGTGAAGTGGCTATGTTTGCAGATGACACTAAGTTGTTCAGGGTGGTGAAAACCAGGGAGGAATGTGAGAAACTCCAGAGGGATCTGCCAAAGCTGAGGACATAAGCCAGAGGTTCCAAGTGTAAAGCAAAAATAAGAGGAGAATGAGGACAACTTTGTCTAGTACCTCAGTTGAGGGAGTGGTGCAGAAAAGGTACCATTAGTTTAGACCGTTAGTTATTGACCAAGAAGAGTCAATTGGAATATGAGGAAGGTTGCTAGCACTTTATCTTGTTTGAATTTTAATGCTGTATTTATTAATGTATGTGATTTTATTATGATTGTATTATGTGAATTTTATCCATCTGTAAACCACCCTGTAGTAGTTCAGCGGTTCAAGACCCGGGTGCCGCAAGACAGGGTGAGCTCCTGTCTCTAGTTCCAGCTCCTGCCAACCTAGCAGTTCGAAAGCAAGAAATTGCAAGTAGATAAATAGGGACCACTTCGGTGGGAAGGTAACAGCGTTCTGTGCGCCTTGGTGTTTAGTCATGCTGGCCACATGACCACGGAAATGTCTTCAGACAGCGCTGGCTCTTCGGCTTTGAAACGGAGATGAGCACCGCAACCCTAGAGTCAGATTCGACTGGCTTTCTTCCTCCTCCTCAGACCCCACCCTCAGCAGGCTTCATCCCTAAAATATCCTGGAAGTTTCCAACCTGGAGTTGGCAACCCTATGTCCTTTCCTGGCAACCATCAGCCAGCCGATGCCTCCGTCGCCTGGCTGGAGTGGCCGCGGGGGGGTCTGGAGCCGCGGTCGCCCGGGCCGAGATTGGGGGGGCAAGGCGGGCTACAGAAGGCCGATGCCTCCGTTGCTCGGCCCTCTACAGAATCCACCCCCCAAACCTCCAGGTATTTCCCTCCTTAGAGCTGGCAATCCTACTTTCCCCTCAGTGCCTGTTGGTAGGCATCTAAGCTTGGTCCTGTCACCTACTTTGGCCTTTGGGAGAAAACACATTGGGGCCAGTCCTGATAGGGTTGCCAACTCCAGATGGGAAATTCCTGGAGATTTGAGGGATGGAGCCTGAAGAGGGTGAGGTTTGAGGAGGGGTGGGACCTCAGACAGGTACACTGCCATAGACTCCACCCTCCAAACCAGTCAGTCCCACATAGGGAACCATTGTTGCCAATCTCCAGGTGAGGGCTGGAGAGCACTCAGTATTACAACTGCTCTGCAGAAGGGAGGGCAGAAGTCAGCTGAAGTCAAAGGGGCAGATAATGGTAGGTTGATGGCTAGCTGGGAAGGAGATGGGTTTGCCAACTACATGCTGACAAATTCCTGGGGATTTGAGGGGTAGAGACTGGAGAGGGTGGGGTTTGCAGAGGGTTGGGACCTCAGACAGGTAGAATGCCATAGACTACACCCTCCAAACCAGCCATTTTGTCCTGGGTAACAATTGCTGCCAATCTCCAGGTGAGGGCTACAGATTACTCACAATTACAACTGCTCTTCAGGTAGCAGAGATCAGTTCCTCTGGAGAAAACAGTGGACTCTGTCAGTATACCCTGCTGAGGTCACCACAGCAAATTGACACTGTTTGCCCAAAGCCAGAGCACTGCCCCAGAGCCTCTTTCTAGATCTCATTGTATTGCTTTCACAATGGGCTTTACTGCTAGTAACCATCGTAAAGCAGTAATGGAAATAAAGTAGATGCTAAAATCTCATTATATAATTAGTATAATTTTCAGATTTTAAAACATCTGAAAAGGTTTTACATCATTCAATAGGCAGCCCATCTGGCCCTGAAGATTTGTCAGTATTCATATTCACAATCACTGCCTTAATTTCATCCATATATAAATCCTTTTATAAATGTACATATACTAGAGATGTGGAAGTAGCACAATAGGTTGGATTCAAAGTAACTTCAATTATCGGGGGATTTATCAGGAACCACCCTTTTTTCCTCTTCCATATACTAGCCTCTGTTCACAGAATATTACATCATTTGCGGAAAGAGGAAGCATTTCTGCGATATCTCCTTCCATAGTTCAGCCCCCCCACACACACACACTGCATGGCTTCCTTTTCTGCAGGATTCCACATCCTTCAGCAGTGTCATTTTGAGGGAGACACAGGAGGTTACTGTGGTAGTTGAAAGCTGATGAAAAATAGCTTCCATCAATATTGGTATGTTGACATCAATTTGGATCCTACTCACAAATTTATATTTTGTGTACTTTTTAATTTGTTAACTAAAGTTTAATTTTCTCTTACCTCTGTTCTAAGCAGTAATTGCTAAGAAACTCAACATAATTAGGCAAATCATATTTACTATCTTCTGCTCATAATTAAGCTACAGAAAATTGATTGCTGACCCATTCATACTAGGTCAAACAACAACTCACAGCAGAGAATGAATTTTCCTGAACTAATTTTAGGAATAGATTGCACATTTTTACTAATCTAATCATACCTGATGTGTGTCCATAAATAATTTGTGTCCACAAATAAAAGACTATTTCTCAAATAATGAAAAGGGTAACTAAAGTCAAAACTGAAAATAGACATATAAAAAATGAGATTATCTGACAGTTTCTATGCTAGTATTAGAGAGCAATCCAGGCCCTTCGAAACTGCAATAAGTCTTGCAGGGCCCTGAGCTCAAGTAGGAGCATATTCCACTGGGCCAGGGTTAGGGCTGAAAAAGCCCTGACCCTGGTTCAGGCTTAGCGGATGTCCCTTGGGCCAGGGAGCTGACAAAGAGAACTTTTTCTCCCTCTCCCAAAATGCTAGAACTTGAGGGCATCCAATGAAGCTGATGGGCAGTATGTTCAGGACAGACAAAAGAACATTCTACTTTACAAAGAGAGTGATTAAAATGTGGAATTCACTGCCAGAGGAGGTAGTGATGGCCACAGGAGTAAACAGCTTTAAAATGGGATTAGATAGATCCATGGAGAATAAGTCTGTCAATGTCTACTAGCCATGGTGACTGAGGGGAATCTCCACATTTAGAGGCACTAATCCTCTGGATCCCAGAGCCAATAGGCAACATCAGGGGAAGGCCTCAGCCTCTATACCCTGTTGTTGGCCATCCAGAGGAACTGGTTGGCCATTGTGTGAGACAGATTACTGGACTAGATGGACCACTGGTCTGATCCAGCAGGGCGGTTCTTATGTTCTTACGTCCATTGAAGTGAATGGGCTTAGAACGGTAAACTTTGCTTAGGGCTACACCATTAATCACGTTAATCACTTCACTGATACCCATTATAATAAAAATGTTCCATTGTTCTTAAATAACTTTATCAGGCAGGTTGAATGATAGTGGTAGAACAGACATAAGCATCCAAGGTTCAAGTGTTCTGAGCCAGAGTTCATTGATGAATATGTTCTTAAAATTACCTACTTAGAGATGGTGTGGAATGAAAATATGATTCTAAATTGTCTTGGTTACTTATTGTTAAGACAAAATACAAGTTGAATAACTTTTATTGTATGCATCACAGTATCTGCCACAACTAATAATATATCATACATCCAGATCTGCTGAAGCTAATCCTGGCTCATGAACAAAGATTTCCTAGCAACACCCAGAACAAACCCAAATATTATTTTAACACCAATTGCATGCCTTGCCATGTATGTTACTTAGGGGAAATAGCAGAGTCAGGGGTTACTGAAATCAGAAAAAATGTCAAGAAAAGAAAGATTGAAGCCTCCTCTTCCAGTGCCATGGTCCCAATACAATTTGTTATTACCTTTTCAAAAATCTCAGGATATCCACTTATGGGTCTCTCATTATCTTCTCTAGTTTAGCTCTGAAATACTGTTGAATTCTTGAACTATATACCCCTGATTTTGTAAAGAATGCCTTAGCACAGCTTTCTATGACAAGATTATGATGGACAGGTCAGATTCCACCTCTCCCTAGGAGGCACCAGTGGGAGCTGATGGAAGGTTAGTTGGAAGGACAGTTGGAAATGGCAGTTAAGAGAGTTGAAGACAGAAGTTAGGAAGTTGAGAAGGAGTCTGAGTGAAATTGTGGAGAAGAGCTGCGTAAAGCTGACTGAAGTCAGTTCAAGAGTTCAGTAGTTCAGATTTGGCACATAAATGGTATAGTCAAGAATATGGGATTCAATGGCTATGATCCTATCAATCTGAGAACCTGGACCATTCATGGTTCTACCTTGGACACTATAAGTTTTGAAAATGCCATCTTGTGATTGAGTCAGAATTTGGAATAGTAGTTTCTAGGTTTTTTTTAAACTGTTTCATTCCTTGTTTGGTATATTGTAACCCACCCTGCACCCACTTGCGGGGAGGGAGGGATAAAAATCAAATCAAATCAATAAAGAATGGGCCCTCAGAATTCTATCATCCTAGACCTCTCTGTCAGCAGCCCTGTATGCATTTTTAACAAGTCATTGATGGAAAAATATTTTCAGCTATGTGGGGCAGAGGGAATCCAGTGATACATTACTCACTGTAAAATTTTGAAGTCAAAGATAAATGGTGTGACAGACTCCTGAAGAAGAAAAAAAAATCAACTTTTAATTTGATTAGCTGTTTGAACAGTTGATAGAAAGTTTCTTACTTCTAAGATTAACTATGCAATTGATTTAATATGCATTAGGGTCAGGGCAGTCTATTTTTTTAAAATGCCTTGTGAACATTAACATCTGACACTTGAAAATAAGATCTCTCAGAGGTTGATTTGGAGAGTGCAGCCAATTTAAAATGAGAAAAACTATACTATATACACATTTAAGGAGGATTATTGCTTTCAACAGAAATGAATGCTAAATAAGATAAGTGCAAGTCAAGGTCACTAACATATTTTGTAATTTTAGTGTTGTTTTCCTTTTAGAAGCTCTATGAGATTTCCCCCCCCTCTTGTATGTATGTGGAATAATTATTTAGAACTAGAGGTCACCCAGTTACTTCTCAAAAGCATCATGAGATGGAGGCAGCAAATCATTGGCTCACTAGTGGTATGTCCCCAAATGAGGTCCGTCCACTTATCAGGAGAGCTGTCAACTGCTGCAGTTTTTTTCTGGTGGGAGAAGTATACCTGAGAGAAACTCACATCCACACCTTCTCTCAGCTCTTACTCTTACTTCTCAGAATGGTGATAATTGCAATATGTAGAAGATAATTGCTACCAGCTTAACTAAAGAACTGTGCAATGAAATAATCAGAGTAGAAAAGTTCATGTTTTAAGGTGAAGGTAGACATTACCCTGTTAGTTTAACTGCGATTATTGGTCCTGTCGTGATCATGGGTCTATAGTGGTGTGGCCTACAGGCTCTGGGGAGGCCGAGTGGCTCCAGGGAAGCCTGTATAGGAGTAGTCATCAGGACTTACATTTTCCAAGTTCCCTCTGAACGTTGTGATTGGGTAACAGGAGTTGTTGGAGGGAAAACTACACCAGCAGGGGAACAGAGGGTGGTGCCTGGGAAGAGGAGATAAAAGGTCTTGCCCAGAGTGGGAGGGTGTTCTCTCTCGGGGAGCAGGGATGGTGGAAGCTGCTGCAGACAGAGGGATCCCTCATCCAAAAAGGGGTGAGTTAGACTGTGAACAGGGACCTAAGGAAGGCTAGGACTGTGTAGACAGACACATTAGGATTTATTATTTTACCGATTTACCTGCCTTTACTTTGCTCATTTCTCCTAATTGTTATTGATCTAAAGTTGTTGTTAAATCTCTTAATAAAAACTATTTGTTACTCTGTCAGGTCCTCATGCCTCATTTGGTCACATACGAGGGGAGACCTGTTGTAAAAATACTGTAAAAAGGGTAGGGTAGGTGCTCTAGGCCGTCCCAAGGAGACCCATACCAGAGTGGTGGCAGCCAGTAGTGAACCTTCCTAGCCGCTGCCCATGATAGGTTGTCATCAAAGTTGTACCTCAGGATGCCTCTACTTTATGAAGTGAGGTGGGTGAGTATGAATGACAGAGTCTATCTGTTGTGGTTTCTCAAATTTGCAGTGTCTTCTCCTGCATTGTTAATATTTCCCTTGTCATTGGTATGATACTGATGTTTTACCAGGTCTAGATATTTTTGTTTTATGAGTATTTTGTGATTTATGAGTTTGTTATTTACCTCAGAGTCAGTTGGTTAAGAGCTTGAGGTTAGTATGGTCTTCTCAACTAAGTATATATACTGTGATGCCAAACCCTACAAGTTTCCGTAATGTTCCCTTCTTTCCCGACAAAATGCAGACGTGCAGTAGAGAGGAAAAGTTCACAATGTAATGATATTATCTAATTTAATGTATTGGATATTGTTTTAAAAAGTGAAGGAAATGTGAGGCTTTTGATAGCAGCCATACACATGCCTGGTTTCCGCCTTAGCATATAAAAGTGGCAAGGAATTCTCAAAAGTGCTAAGGAATTCTAAAATACATCTTCAAGGCATGAGATGGCATCATTTACAACACAGAAGTAATTTAACTTCTGTTGAAAAAGATGAATTTCTAGGGTCTCAAAACAGCAATCTGACTTCCCATACTCTATAGCAGAATAAATAGTTTATTTTAACAGATGCATGCAAAAACATATTACTGCTTAAGTTGTGTTCTAAAATTTGTCACATTTTGACAACTCACATGACCAGTTGTTTTGTCTTTGAATAATTTTGCAAACTATTGTGAGTGCCTTGGCAGAGAAATAGTATACATGCAGTAAATTGGTTACAATCCAACCAATGTCAAGTATTCATGAAACCCATTGATTTTACTGAGGGAATATCTGAGCATAATACTTCATTTTTTCATTGAAATGAATGGATTGAGGAGACAACTACCAATGTATTCTGCCTGTTTAGTGTTCAGGCTTCATTTATTTTGTGCACTGCTGAGATTTTTTTATTCAGTAAGAACTCTGGGCTTGGAGGATGGCAGTTCTGCTCTTTTTGTCATTAATAAGACTTTCAGTCATTTGTCATAGCTGGTGGCATTATTGTATTTCATTCTTCATTAATGTATCTGTCAAATACCAATTGAATTTTTGTCATTTTATCTGCTTAATTAATCACCTTGGCTGCTGTTATGGATCCTTTTGCTCTGATCCATTTCAGAGCTAATAGTACACTTCAGGTTTGACCTGCAAATATGAGTGCTCATTTTGTTTTAATCTTCCATCTTTCCCTTGCTCTGATAGCTGTCTTGACATTCAGGGATGTATGGGATGGCAGAATAAGAGCTGAGTCTCTGGAGAGATGATTAGCCTTACAGTTTATTTCTATGATATTAGTTCATGCTTCTCAGGTGGAACAATTACGTTTAAATCTTTTGTCTGCAAAGTTTTCTGGGAAGAAGCTGCACAGCTGTTGCTCCCCCCCCAGTCAGAATAATGAGACAGACAACAGTTTGGAAGTAAACAAGGGCCACTTTATTAACTATTTAACATAACATAGCGG
This sequence comes from Gekko japonicus, assembly GCF_001447785.1. NCBI lineage: Eukaryota > Metazoa > Chordata > Lepidosauria > Squamata > Gekkonidae > Gekko > Gekko japonicus. The sequence goes on along the minus strand of NW_015175390.1, from coordinate 419,537 downwards.
CAAAGGACCAGCTATGCGAGCATGGAACAGGCAAGGCAGGTGTCACTCCCCTGACCAACCTCCTTGCCCTTTTCTCAGGTGGGTCACCCAGCTCCGGTCTTGAGCCATCGGTCTGGCTCATGACCGGCAGCCCAGCAAACTGGTCGCCACCTAGGAGCGCCTCCCCCGGAAGCCTTCCAACTTGCAGAGAGGAGCATACCCTAAGAGGTTCCCAGAGAAGGTGATCACCGTTCCCCACCCTGGACCTTAGAAATCTGAAGGCAGTTCCTGATGACCCCCTGTTCCCTAATGGGAAAAATGCCGTAAGGTGCTCACCGGTTCTGGTTTCTTGCCCGCACAAACCTGCCACAGCTAAGACCAAGCCTCTGCTTTGGTCTTTGCTGCCCACTAAAAGCCCAATGCTGACCTAATCCCTTGCCGCAAGTTCTTCAAAAATAACCCGTTGCCCTTGTCAGATAGGTGCACCCTGTCAGCCCTATACAGGTCCTGGAACTCAACCACCCTCCATGGCCTTCCTCATCTGGTGGTTCATACTTCAGAATCAAAAGCTCTTTAAGGAGTTGGATCAAATGATTTCAAAATTTGTATGGCAGGGAAAGTGACCAAGAATAAGATTGAAGGCTTTACAAGATATTAAAGAAAGAGGAGGTTTAGGCCTTCCAAACTGGTTATTATACTACAGATCAGCAGCGCTCGTCTAGATAAAAGAATGGATTATGCTAGAGGATAAGAGAACACTGGAACTTGAAGGACATGATCTACTACTAGGGTGGCATGCTTTCCTGTGGTATGAAAAAGCTTTAACACAGAAATATTTTAAGCAACATTGGCTACGAGCAGCACTTTTGAAAGTTTGGGACTTATCTTTAAAAGATTTTATAGGAAAAACTCTAGACTTATTGCACCGCTTGAGGCTTTTACTTTACCGAATATACATGAGGGGGAAGAATTAATAAGATACCAGAATATTCTGGACAACAAAAACTTAATGAATATACTAGAAGGTCTATCATGGTGGCGCAAAATGCAACTGGAATCCAGGTGCAATAAAGATAAAAAATCAGGCTTTTATGAAGACTTAACAGACATGGAATTTTTTTTTTTACCTTGGTGGACTCTAAGTTGATTAAAAGAACTTATGTCTTTTTACTTAATGATATGATGTATGATGAGACTGTTAAACCTAATATGATCTTATGGGCACAGAATGTAAGCCATAATATTGAATTAGAACAATGGGAACAAATATGGAAAGAAAACATTAAGATAATGAAAGCTATTGAATTTAATGAAAATATGTATAAGATGTTTTACAGATGTTATATAACATCTGACAGAATAAGTAAAGGGAATAAGTAAGTGTTCTAACAAATGTTGGAAGTGTTTATCTAGTACAGGATCCTTTTATCATATGTGGTGGCATTGTGATGTAACTAAGAGATACTGGAGATGGATTCATGCAGTAATGCAGAAGATATTGGGATGTACAATTCCATTTATGCCCAAAGTAATGCTACTGAGTATACTACCTAAAGACTTTGAAAAAAGCAACAGATATTTAATTATCTGCTTTACTACAGCAGCAAGGATGCTATATGCCAAATACTGGAAGGCACAAGATGTACCAAAAAAGCAGGAATATATACAAAAACTGATGGAAACAGCGGAAAGTGATAAATTGACTTTGTTGATAAGAGGATCCACAAACTATACATTCCAGAACACATGTAGGCACTTCTATAATTGGTATAATAGCGCAAATGATGGTAACTTAAAAATGTAATCCCTAGAGCAAAGTATAGGTTAGAACATTGAGATAGCAGGTACAGATGTT
>NW_015175390.1:388472-416064 GCF_001447785.1 Gekko japonicus | reverse complement strand
AGAGATCCAAATATTGCAGGAGCAACTAAAAGTGATTATGAACCAAGAAATATATTGGAATTTTAAAAAGTTGCAACAAAAATCATTTGAAGGGGCAAATAAGCCAGGGAAGTTTTTGGCATGGCAGTTGAAAAAGCGCAGAGAAAGAAAAATAATAAACAAAATAAAAGAAGGTGATAAGGAAATTGTGGATAAAAATGGAATTAAAAGAGCCTTTTTCAAATATTATGCAAAGTTATTTCAGAAGGATATAGATCAAGAAAAAATTAGAAAGTATTTGGATAAAATGGAAATGCCAAGGATTGAAGAAGATGTAAAAGAAATGCTAAATAGTCCAATTTTGAAGGAAAAGATATTTAAGGCGATGGAAGAGGCAAAGTTAGGGAAAGCTCCAGGACCAGATGGATTTACCGCAAAGTTTTATAAAAAATTAAAAGTGGAGCTAACCCCGACTCTGGAACTTTTGACAAATGAAATAAGAACAACAAGGAAAATACCAGAATCATGGAAAGAGGCTACCATATCGCTTATTCCAAAAGAAGCCCAGGATTTAACAAATGTGAAAAATTACAGACTAATTTCGCTTTTGAATAACGATTATAAGCTTTTTGCCAAAATTATATCTGAAAGATTAAGATTTATTTGAAGGATAGAACAAGCTGTTTTTTTTACCAAAGAGTCAAATTAAAGACAATTTAAGAATGGTGATTGATGCAATTGAATATTATGATAAACACCCAGAAAAAGAGGTGGGTTTTTTCTTTGTGGGTGCAGAAAAAGCTTTTGACAATTTAAACTGGGATTTTATGTACCAGGTCATCGAAAAAATGGATATTGGAGAGTCATTTACAAATATAATCAAGGTGATTTATTCAGAACAGAAAGCAGCATTAATTGTAAATACAGAAATGACTGACCATTTTAAAGTTCAAAAAGGGACAAGACAAGGGTGTCCGCTATCTCCGTTGCTATTTATATGGATGTTGGAAGTACTGCTTGGCAAGATAAGAGAGGATAAAGAAATTAAAGGATTAACCAATAGAGGTTTTACGTATAAATATAGAGCATTTGCAGATGATGTAATGTTTGTGGTTGAAGAACCTATAAAAAATTTACCATTGCTTATAGAAAAAATTGGAGTCTTTGGAGAGTTAGCAGGATTTTATGTAAATAAAAATAAGTCTAAAGTGATGTGTAAGAATATGACAACTGTAAAGCAAGAAGAATTACAGAAGTTAACACAATGTGAAGTAGTTAAAAAAACTAAGTAGGCATTGAATTGACAATGAAGAATATAGATCTCTTCAAGAATAATTATGATAAGCTATGGTGTCAAATCCAGCAAGACATTAAAAAATGGAATACTTTAAATTTGTCACTATTGGGCAGAATATCGGTGGTTAAAATGAACATTTTACCACTTGTGATGTTTTTATTTCAGACTATCCCAATAGTGAAAGACCCAAAAACTTTAAATGCTTGGCAGAGAGAGATTTCAAAATTTGTATGGGCAGGGAAAAAACCAAGGATCAAGATGAAAATTTTATGTGACGCAAAAGAAAGAGGTGGGTTTCAATCACCAAATCTTAGACTGTATCATGATGCGGTATGTTTAACATGGCTGGAACAATGGATTAACTTAGACAACAGGAAATTGCTGGCACTGGAAGGACATGACTGCAAATTTGTTTGGCATGCATATGGTATGGGAAAACAAAAATGGACAATATGTTTAAACATCACTACATCAGAAGAACACTATTTGACACATGGTCAAAGTATAGAAGTTTTTTTCGGAGGAGAGACCACTTTGGATTGTTCCAGCAGAGGTAATTAAGCCGTACTCGAGCTACAAAGGAGAGGATTGGATACAATATAGGGATATTTTGAAACCTGTTGGAAAGACGTTTGATATAAAAGAAAAGGAGGAATTGGATTAAAAAGAAACAAATGGGCCTTCAAGCCTCTCCCATTGTTTCTAATGGGCCATCTTGGGAATTTTTGTGGGAAAATGCAATGAAAATTTCAACATGTAATAATTTAAAAGAAAATTGCTATAAAATGATGTATAGATGGTATATGACACCAAAAAAGATAGCAAATATAAGCAGTAACATGTCAAACAAATGTTGGAAATGTAAAAAAATAGAAGGTTCTTTTTATCATATGTGGTAGACTTGTGATAAAGCAAGAAATTTTTGGACGGAGGTCCATAACGAGATGGAGAAAATTACGAAATGTAAATTTAAGAAGGAGCCGGAATTGTTACTTTTGGGACTTAAAATGGAAGAAGTAAATATTGCAAAATGAACTCTAATGTGGTACATGATCACAACAGCCAGAATGACTTATGCTCAATGCTGGAAACAAGAAAAAACGCCAGGGATCTGGGAGTGGATTAAAAAGTTGCTTTTTATGGTTGAAATGGACAAAATGACAAGAAAGCTCAAGAATGAGGAGGCGTAAGAATTTTTTGCAGACTGGATAGATCTTAAAGAATATCTGGAGAAATATTGGGATGTGAAGAATAATCTATTTTGCTTTGATAACTATTAGAGATAGAAGGATATTTAGAGTTAGTTCAAATGTGTAAGAATAATAGGTTAAAGAAATGTTACCTTATAAGTTTAATTATTGATGTGGGGAGAAGAGAGAAGAAAATAGAAGATTTGGAAGGGAGATGGGAGCACTGCGGGAAGCCAGAAGGGGGGAGATAGGGGGAGAAAAGGATATAAGATGGATGCTAAAATGTTATATTGGTTGACTTGATGTTATATCCAAATAAAATTGTTTTTTAAAAAAAAGAAATAGAACGCATAACCTTAATAGTCCTTTGTATGAAACATTGGTGATTTTTGAGTAATCAGACCAAGGATGCAGAAGAAATTTGATTTTATCTGTAGTTTGTTAAAAGTTATTGATATATTGATGAAAAATTCCTATTTATGTCCTTAATTGTATTTTTATGTTTGTAAGCATGTGTGTCTATAGCTATTGCTTGTACATTTCACTCTCTAACACAGCAAAATTTATGTAATTGCCTATGCTGCCTTTATAACATTAGGCAGTGAGAAATTTTCTGAGATTGTTCACTTCCTCTGTTCTTTGAAGAACAGAATTGCCAAGCTTTGAAGCACTGTGACGTAGCAAATAATCTAGTATGTCAGCTTTTAAAGCATGATAATACAAATAATTTTTTAAACTTCTCCAAAGCCTAAATTGCCTTTATGCTAATACTTTACTTACTTGAATGCTGATTATGCATGGGACTGAGCTATAAAGAGAAGTTCTAATGTCTTATTTAATATTACTACAGCTACCTCCAAATATATATGTTCAGATCTTTATTAATTCATCTAGTTCTGGGCAACAGAGAAAAGCTCCGTGAAAAGAAATTAATTCTCTTCTGCTACTGCATGGTAAGGAGGTGATTCTTATTGGTGCCCTGAAGCTCACCAAGTTGTAAATGCTATAGAAAAATGGAAGTAACATACTTTTACTGCTCTAAAAAGTAGTAGGCATAATTTTAGAATATGTGCTGTTGGAGTGTTACTGCCTGACATAGTGCTGTACAAATCCAAAATGGTAAAGAGAAAAAAGGCGAGTGGGGGGGAGTCATGTACACATTTAAATGGGCAGCATTTTCTTTATTCACTGTTTTAATTAACCCTCAGCTGAAATTAAAGGCAAAGTCACACAAGTGGAACCCTTGAGATCTGTCAAGCTAGGTTCTTGTCTCTGAGTTAATGAACAATCAGATCTTACTTATTATGTCATTAAATGGTGCTCTTTAGATGTCCTCTGGACTCAACACTGGAAATTGCTTGTCCATTGAACTTGAAGCAAGTTATATTTACTTACCTTCTTTTCGTACTTCTTTGAGTACCCCAAATAAAAAGAAGCAATTGATGGACTGAAATATCATAACTGTCTTTGGAGGAGGGAATCAAATAATCACCCATTCATAGTCTTTTACTGGAAAGCAAGCAAATAATACATTAATTATAAACCATTTAAGATTAGGTAAGGTATAGAAAGATGGTGTTGGGTGGGTGGTTGTTATTCCTCTGAATTATGTGCCAAGTGAATTAGCATAACTGTGTTCTATAGCTAACCAGCAGAAGCAGGCTTCATATTTATATGATAAATGTATTGTTTCTTATTTCGGTGCCCTGGTTTGCTGGGATATTAATGTTTTATTAAATAAATAGTCTACCTTGTTTTTGTAGCCAAATATACTTTAGTTATATTGAGCTGCGGTGGCTCAAGTGGTTAAGACGCTGAACTGCAGGCTGTGGAAGGTCAGTAGTTCAGCAGTTCGAGACCCAAGTTGCCGCATGACAGAGTGAGCTCCCGTCTCTAGTTCCAGCTCCTGCCAACCTAGCAGTTCGAAAGCAATAAATTGCAATTAGATAAATAGGTACCACTTAGGTGGGAAGGTAACAGCATTCCATGCGCCTTGGTGTTTAGTTATGCCGGCCACATGACCACGGAAACATCTTCGGACAGCGCTGGCTCTTTGGCTTTGAAACGGAGATGAGCACCGCAACCCTAGAGTCGGACTCGACTGGCTTTCGAGCAAGGGAACCTTTACCTTTACTATACTTTAGTTATATTTATTTTTGCTTGTGGAATATTCATTTGATCTACAGGGTTTTGTAAACTTCTAGGAGACTGTAATCCAAATGTCACTGTGTGTTAATGGCAAGTGACTTGACGATCACACAGACGACTGAACCTGAATTATGTGTGTGTGTTTGTGTGTGTTTTATGCAGAAGTCACAAATGCATAGTTGTGTTTTGTGTCCATGTAATTACAAGTTAATGGATCTGTGAGATATTCATAAATATGGTTCTTGTCAATAATCTGTGAGATATTCATAAATATGGTTCTTGTCAATAATAGGTCAATCTGTCTGTTCTGGGCTAGTTTGTCTTTCACTAGAGATAGCAATTGGATTTGAGTCCATTGACCTACCAAAGTATGGTGTCAGACTGTGACAACTTAGCTTCCAGGCACACAGAAAAAACCCTGCCAGAGGCGAAAAAACCCTGCAAAAATATAAAACCTGAGAATCACCCCCATAGGAGGGTTGTTGCAAGCTATTGCTAAACCCAACTAATGTAAAACCTGAGAATCTAAACCTATGTCAAACTCAAGAATCCCAACCTATGTAACCACAAGAATCTCAACCTATGTAAACGCAAAACTCTCAGTGTGGTAATCTAGACTCCACCCCCCCAAACTCCAGCAAATAATGAGCTTTAAAAAAAAACCACTTGAAACTCACAGAATTTTACCTAAAGTAGCCTGCCAAGCACTGGGAGATACAGAATCAAGGTGGAGGAGGGGGAAAAACAATCCCGGGAGCCTGCAATTCCCAGGATTTTTCAGGACCCATTTGCCTGGGATGAGGAGAGGAAAGGGCATTGGCTTCAAAATGTGTCCCAAACTGGGACAAATTGGACCCAGTGAAGAGGAAATTAGCTTTTAAAAGGGTTGCAGTAAAGAATAATACAAGACTTTGTAGCTTCTGTATACCAGGGTGGAGCTCAGTAGCGGTGCCCCAAAATAAAATCAGAGAGAGAGAGAGAGAGAGAGAGAGAGAGAGAGAGAGAGAGAGAGAGAGAGAGAGATTGTAAACATAAACTAATTACTTTATTGTATGCAAAAGAAAAGAAAAATAAATAAAAATATAAAGACTTATGCTAAGCATCTGAGAATTGATTCCTCATGATGTTCGGATGGGTAAACTAGAGGACTGTGGACTGCACTTTAGGATAGTTAAGTGGATAGGGAACTGGATGGAGAACTGCACTCAAAGAGTAGTTGTCAATGGTATTTCATCTGAATGGAGGGAAGTTTCCAATGGGGTGTCATGGGGCTCAGTTCTGGACCCGGTACTTTCTAATATTTTTTATAAATTATCTGGATGAGGGTGTGGAGGGGTGTGCAGATTACACCAAATTGGAAGGAGCAGCAAACACGCCAGAAGATAGAGATAGAATTCAACGAGATCTGAACACAATGGAAAAGTGAGCATATGTGAACAATATGCAATTTAACAAGTTCTACATCTGGGTAACAAAAATGAAAAACATGCATACTAGATGAGGAATACACTTCTGGGCAGCAGTGTGTGTGAACAAGATCTTAGGGTGCAGGTGGACTGTAAGTTAAATAAGAGCAGCTAGTGTGATGCAGCAATAAAAAGGCTAATGTGATCTTGGGGTGTATCAGCAGAGCTTTAACATCCAAATCTCAAGATGTCATAGTCTTGCTGTACACTGCATTGGTCAGACTGCACCTGGAGTATTGTGTGTCGTTCTGGAGGCCTCACTTCAAAAAGGATGTGAACAGAATGGAGCAGGTGTAAAGGAGAGCGACAAGAATGATCGGGGGCCTGTAGACCAAGCCCTATGAGAAAGGCTGAGGGACTTGGGAATATTCAGTCTGGTGAAGAGGAGGTTTAGGGGGGACATGATTGCTCTCTCTTAAGTATTTGAAGGGCTGTCCCTTAGAGGAGGGCAGGGAGCTGTTTCTGTTGGCAGCAGAGGATAGGACTCACAAAAATGGGTTTAAATTAAGGGTGGGAAGGCTGGATATTGGGAAAAACGTTTTTACAGTAAGAGTTGTTCAACAGTGGGATCAGCTATCTAGGGAGGTGGTGAGCTCCCCCTCACTGGCAGTCTTTAAGCAGTGGCTGGACAAACATTTGTCAGAGATGCTATAGGCTAGGGGTGTCAAACTCTTTTTTTATGAGGGCCAGATCTGACATAAATGTTACTTCATCAGACCAGGCCATGTGTACCAGAGACATAAACTTTATAAAGGACACAGGCTCCACCCCCCATGTAGTGGCTTCTCAAGTCCTCACTGAGCTGTGGTCAGAGGAGGCAGGAGGGGAAAAACACTATGCCTCCTCTTTCTCTGCCTGTGCTGCCATTCCCCACACACACACTATTTTAACTCAGTGTCATAGTCCTGCCCCAGCCATTTCCTTTCTATTGCTTGACAGCTTTGACCACACACACTTCATCACATGTGCTCGCTAGCCTGCTCCCCTCCCTCCTGCCTTCCCTCCCTCACACCAGTTGCTTGCGGGCTGGGTAAGGGTCCTGGATGGGCCGGTTCTGGCCCCCGGGCCTCATGTTTGACACCCCTGCTCTAGGCTGATCCTGCATTGGACTAAACGGCCTGTATGCCCCCTTCCAGTTCTGTGATTCTATGATTCCCTAAACAATCGCACATGCATATGCACACATCAAGTAGAGGATGCACTTTATAAAAGGGAGAAGGGAAGAGACTGGGATGTTTTAGGGAAGGGGCATACAACCTTTGATACCAGTTTAATTCAGGCTCCTTCTATCAATTCTGTATCCACACTCAGGTGTACAAATGTACAAAAAGGAGATTGACACTATACAGGTAACAAAAGGACCCTTGGGGTGAGTGTCTCAAGAGCTTCAAGGGGAAGTTCAGTACTGTGAACAAAAAGGCATTGCCAGTACTTTAATTACTTTTCAGTATATTATCTCATTGCCCACAAATTCCTCTGTTAATCATTTATTGCACACGGTCAGCCTCTTCCAGTTTACAAAAAGACTTCCTACCTTGATGTCTGGAAGTGATTATTGGATGCTGTTAAATGAATGTTTGCTTCCAAGCCTGGTTCATGCAGCTACTACTCATGAATTAGATATTGGCTAGTCAAAACCAGCAGGAGAAGCGAGAGTTCTTTACCTCTAATCGATTTAGGGCAGTGTGGCAATCAGCTTTAAATAATCCTAGACAATCAATTTGATAGCTCTTTGATTTCTGCAGCTTGATCTGATTACATATCATTGTATTGCTGACACTGCAAGTGCCTAATCGGGAGTAGCATTGTTATGGAGAGTATAATTTCTTTTTCTGAAATCCACTTCTTTAGATATATCCATAGATTCCTCTCTTTTTTTTACTCTTTTGAACAAGAAGTTTTTCTTTCATTTATCTTGATAGTTTTCTATAACACATCTATGCACCCTTTTGTAATTTCAGCCCTTGCAGGTGGGTTGTTCGTTTTGATGTTACAAACCACAGGGAACTCTAATAGGACAGACTGCATAGTGAAATTCCAAAATTATCTGCATAGTGAAATTCTAAAATTTTGCAGAACCTCCCTTCCTGCTGCTCCTCTCTTTGAATTTCTCTTATCAGAGAGGAGTTCATTCAAGACTCCACATTCCCAAAAGAGGAAAGGAATAGAAGGAAATTGTTGATATCTGACAGAATATATAATATTGAAATATTTAGTCCATCTGTTCTTTTGTTTAGGGACTGGCCTATTTGCCCAGTGCAGATAATACAAGAGCATTGTCGACATGAGTTGGCATATATGGTGTCAGAACCTTGACCTGGATAGTCCAGGCTAGCCCGATCTTGTCAGATCTTAGGAGCCAAGCAGGGGGAGGCTTCTGTTTAAGGCAGCACCTCGCCAGAGGCAGAGCTGACCCAGCTGAGCTCTGAGAAGCAGCAGGAGATAGAGCTGCAAGAGGGGTGAGTGTTTTTTATTTGCTTTCAGCTGAGGTGATTTAGCTGAGAGGGTACTGTGTTTGGGAGTGTGTGGGTGAGTTTTGAGTTGTTGCAGAGTCCTGGCTGCTAGAGATAGGATGAGAAAGGGTCATTGTTTGACTGTAATTGAGTGCCTGGGTGAATTTGAATAGTTGCTGGCCATGCCTTGCTGGGGAAGGCTTCTATTTAAAGCAGCATTTCACCAGTGACTCTTAGCCTAGGGACTCTGTAAGAAGCCCAGGAAGAGCCAGAAAGCCAGGGCCCTAGTCTTCTTGGGTTCCTAGTAAGGTAAGTAGACTTCTACAAGGAGAACCTTATAAATACAAAGGGCTTTAAAAGGGGTATTATACAAGTCCTTTTATCAATCAAAAACTGGCTAATTAATAGGAAACAGAGAGTGAGTATAAATGGGTAATTTTCTCAGTGGAGGGTGGTAAGCAGTGGGGTACCACAGGGATCAGTACTCAGTCCAAAGCTTTTTAACTTGTTTATTAATGATTTGGAGTTGGCAGTAAGCAGTGAAGTGGCAAAATTTGCAGATGACACAAAGTTGTTCAGGATGGAGAGAACCTGGGAGGATTGTGTGGCACTCCAGAGGGATCTGTCGAGGATGGGAGAGTGGGCATCAGTGTGGCAAATGCAGTTCAATGTGTCCAAGTGCAAAGTGATGCACATTGGAGCCAAAAATCCTAACTATAAATACACGTTGATGGGGTCTGAATTGTCAGAGACTGACCAAGAGAGAGATCTTGGAGTCGTAGTAGATAACTCACTGAAAATGTCGAGACAGTGTGTGACTGCAATAAAAAAGGCCAATGCTATGCTGGGAATTATTAGGAAGGGAATTGAAAACAAGTCAGCCAGTATCATAATGCCCCTGTATAAATCAATAGTACGTCCTCATTTGAAGTACTGTTTACAGTTCTGGTCACCACACCTCAAAAAGGATATTATAGCATTGGAAAAAGGGGCTTCTCTTATGTTCATAATAATAATAATAAGTGGAGACCCGCAAGAAACTTGCGGGATGGTCATTCCATTCCTCACACCTTTGATTCCACCCCTCTACCCTTACCTGTCTCATACCCTTTCTCCCTTCTGAGGGTGGAGCCTTGGGACAGTGAGGCTTGGGGAGGCAAGCAGCCTCAGTAGGGTATATTGCCATAGACTCAACCCTCCAAAGCAGCCATTTTATTCAGGGGAACTGATTTCTGTCACCTGGACAACAGTTGTAATTCTTGGTGATCTCCAGTCCTCACCCAGAGGCTGGCAGGGGTAGTTCTCATGGAGGAAATGGCTGGTTTGGAGGGTGGAGTCTATGACATTATACCTGTTTGAAGTTCCTCCTCCCCTCAAACCCCACCCTCCCCAGGCTTCACCCCTCAAATGTCCAGGAATTTCCCAACCTGGAGTTGGCAACCCTATTTCCTTCTCACCCAACAGACAACCAGCCTTTATCTGCCTCTCTGTCTTCAGCTTTCCGTCACCACTCCCCTCCCCCACATACTCTACCTAGGGAAATTATAGTCTTTCTCCACAGTGTGGACCAAACAGCTTACATTATCCTCACCTCTTTTTTATCTGCACAACAACCCTGTGAGGTTGGTTGGGCTGAGATTATGTGACTGGTCCAAAATCACCCAGTCAGCTTCCACCGCAAGATGGGGATTTGAATTTGGGTCTTGCAGACCCTACTCTGAAGCTCTAACTGCTGCATCACACTGGCTTTCATAGGGTGGCTGCCTGCTGATGAACAGCAGCAAGCAGCCGGGCCTAGTTGAGTCATGCAAATCAGGTGGTATCAAGTCACCCAGAGGGTGCTGCCTAGGAATGCCAGCCTCCAGGTGGGACTGGGGGTCCCCTGGAATTCCTGCTCAGCTCCAGACTACTGAGGTAACTTCCCCTGGAGAAAATGGATGCTTTGGAGGGTGGACTCTAGGGCATTTTGCCCCACTGATGTCCCTGTCCATCCCCAGGGTCCAACCCCAAATCTCCAGGAGTTTTCCAGCCTGGATCTGGCAACCTTACCCCCCCATCCTTTGCCAGTGCCCGGGGGGGACCTGGCAACCCTAGACTGCTGCCAGGCCTAGGGTTGGCAACTTCCAAGTGGGGTCTGGAGAGTGAACTCTAGACAGCGCAGAGATCTGTTTCCCTAGAAAAAATGGCTACTTTGGAGGGTGGACTCTGTGGCATTATACCCAGCTGAGGCCTCTTCCTTCCCCAAATTCTGCCCTCCAGAGAGTCAACCACACAACCTCTATGAATTCTCCAGCCTGGCACTGGCAACCTTGTCAGGCCTGGCCCCACGGCTCCCTCCCTCACTTCCTGAAAGGCCAAAAGAGGTCTGGAAAGGGCCCTTCTCCCACCCGTTTACTGACAGAGCCAGTTAGAAGCCTCCCCCCCCAACATTGTAATCTCTCACTGTTGATGCTTGGAGTTAGATCCCTGCAGAGGCCATTTCAAAAGGTTTGGGGGGGAATTTGCCCTTCCCTGAGGATTTCCCCCCCCCCTTTTTGGATTTTTCTGCAGCTACAGGAAGGCCCTTGAGACTGTAGAAAGAGCTGTTGGGGGAGAGTGAGCCCTCTGTTGGCAGAAATAAGTATACACACACAAAAAACCCCTCTGGGAAATAGTATAAAGATAAGTAGTAGTAGTAGTAGTAGTAGTAGATTGAGATAATGTTGGCATCTTGGTTTATTACAGATGTGCGTGTGTGTGTGTGGTGTTCAGAATGTTAGGTCCAATCCAGAGAGCAGCTGAGAGATAGCATTCCACGCCCATCTATGTTTGTTGCCACATTGCTCTGGGAAATGGTGAGAATTTTCCTTTCAGGGAAAATAAAAAAACCAACTGTCCCTTGATGGTTAGAGTTCCAATGCAGCCCTACAGGGGGAAAACAGCTCTCACTGCATCCCAGAGAAAGAATGCATCAAACATTTGGGTGGCAAGCCATACAATGATTCCACTGGATCACGTGTAACCTGTGGTGCATAAGTTGTATAACCATGGTCTAAAGAATGTTGTGCTCCATAAATACAATTAGGACTGGGTCATAGATTTACTTGAACACATAGTAAAATAGCAGGAGTATACCATTTGTCTTTTTCTACTTGAAATGCAGAAATAGATGAAACAGGGAGAAAAAGAATGAATAAACCAGGAAAAGAACTGGAACATTTGATTCCTAGAAATAACGCCCTCAGAAAAGACACAGTTTAAGCAGGGGACAAGTTGAGCAAACTCCGGAGGACAGGAGGGCCTGGCGTGATGTGGTCCATGGGCTCACAAAAAGTCGCTCGGCTGTGCGACTGAACAACAACAGCAACAAGCAGGGGACACTACATTCAGATAAATCTGAATGATATATACAACTTTTACCTTACTTAGCCGAATGCAACCCAGCAAAAGATGGAGGTAAAAAAGCCCTTCTGTGTTGTTGCCAGTCTGGTACTACAAAGTAGTACTACTGGTGCTACTAGACCTTGGTTAGATCATCATTGTTGGGATACATATATAAGGCTGCATTTAGAATTTGATTGTGATACTACATCACATAGAAAAATGAAAGTAAGTTTGGAGGGGCAGAGGTAGAGCATTTTCTTGGCATGCAGAAGGTTCCAGATTCAAGCCCTGGAATCTCCAATTTAAAAGTATCAAGTGATATGAAATGCCTCTGCCTGAGACCCTGGTGACTTGCTGCTAGTCTGAATAGGGAATATGTATCTTGATAGACCAATGTACTTAGTATAAGCAGTTTCATGTGCTCAACTCTTACTCTAAAAAACAATCAGTGTATTTTTTTTAAATGAAAACTTCCTCAGTTAAGAAATTTTTTTTGGTATTTTATGCATGTCGAGCCACTTTGCAAGTAGAAATGGTTAGAAATAAATGTATGCAAGATGTTGACTAAAGTTAACTGGTAAGGAAGTAGGCCCCCCTCTTTTATCTTTAAAGTTCTTTGGGGATTAACCAAATCACATTAATTTATTAGGATGAATTATGCCATGAGCATGTCCGACAGTTGAATTTACTGTGTTAGAAAGAGTTAGTCAGACACGAGCTGGTAACCCATGCTGACTGACAGGTTTCCATTGGGTTTTTGAAAACCTGTGCCTTTGCAAACATTCCACCAACTCAAGCCAGTTGTAAGCCATTAGTGTCACTAGTGACTACTTAGATGTACACCAAATTGTAGGGTTTTATTAAAACACAGTATTTATGATTTATTTATTTATAATAATAATAATATTTATTGCATTAGCAAAAAGCCATAGCAACTGTACAGGATAAAATAAAATAAGTTTAATAAAAAAACAACAACACACACTTAAAAGGTCAACAGTTATCAGCAGTAAACTAATTAAACTCAGGGAGATTTGTTTTCTTAATCACCGCAGCTAGAAAGGAAGCCACTATAGCCGTGGTTTGATTGTCAGGGAAGTTATCAGACAATAGCACTGAAACTACCCAAGGAAGGAGGGGTTATTTATTTATATGATTTGTGACTCATTATTTGTATATTTGAACAACTGCCTGCTGAGTGGAATGGTTATACAGTAAAGATGTGGGAGGGGGTAGTAGAACTCAACTGGTGAGAATGTACATATGCAAAAAAAAAAAGTTGCACTTTTCTGCATGGTTAGGAAGGAATACATTGAATCAACAGCCACTAACAGGTTAATGAACAGTTGAACTGATTGTCAGAAAATCAGCTTCCTGCTCACGACCAGTAAACAGAACAGGAACTAAATGAAGTATTTGAGCATCCTAGTGATGAATTGTGATAAAGCTTTAGTAGCTAACTTTGATAATTTTAAAATATAATCTGTAATTTTTTAAAAAAAACCTGAGATGGAATCTGATATTTTACATATGGAATATTTTTACCTAGGTTACAACATTTCTTATTTTTCTTTTCTGTTCCACTTCCTTCTTACACCCATCTATCAGGGTGTTTTTAACTTGATGCATTTAAACTAATATGTAATTAACATCAAAGGAAATCTGATTTGCCTGTAAAGTACTTACAATAAAGTGATGTTTACAGGGTTGTTTTAAACATCTAAATTACTCTCCAGACAACCTGATTTTGATGGTGGAACAGAATCAATGCATAAGCAATCTTCTGTTCTTCTGTGTTTGGTTTCTGTACTACTGAGAATGCAAAGTGTACCATAATTCTCAATTCACTTCCTCCCCCCTTTCAAATTACCAGAATACATGAACACATAAGCACATGCATTAAAACTGTGTATGCATCAACTAAGAATTAAATTTGGAAATTGTACAAGGTAAAGTAGAAGACAATGTAAAACAGAAAATGGAAGAACCAGTGCCTGGAAAACAAACAGCATGGAAACAGCACCTCCAGTTTAGTGAATAATAATGTTTACATACATTAATATTTGCTAGAAAGGGAAAACATCTAGCAATGGAGGGGATTAATAAATATAATCCGATAAATAAATATAAATAAAATAATATATAGAACATTACATATGGACATTTATGGGTCCCTGCCCCCGTAATAGTTCAAGAAAAAAGAAAGCCTTTATTTATATCATTGTACTCAAATAAAAGTTGTTATTATTGAGTAAATCCAGGAAAAGAGGTTAAGGATTTAATTGCAGAGAACCTTAATATGTTGTTTCTTTAAATTTTGTTTGTGGAAGCAAGGTCATATCTATCTGAAATATAATTTAATATGTAAAATTAGCAGCTGTGCTATACACTGTCATATTTAAGTACAGAAATAACTTATCTATTAGCAAATGTGAACGAGCTACTCTTCTCTTTCTTTTGTCATAAATCTTTATCTCAGTTTGAATTTGGTTTTCATGCAGGTGGTTGACCAGATTGATACCCTCACTTCTGACCTACAGCTGGAGGATGAGATGACTGACAGTTCCAAAACTGACACATTGAACAGCAGCTCAAGTAGCACAACAGCATCAAGTTTGGAAAAAGTCAAGGTGCGAACCAATGCACCACTCATCAAACCCCCAGCCCATCCATCTGCCATTCTCACAGTACTAAGGAAGCCTAATCCACCACCACCTCCTCCACGATTGACTCCTGTGAAGTGTGAAGACCCTCAAAGGCCAGTTATCCCTGCCAACCCTGTAAAAACGAATGGGACTCTATTGCGAAATGGAGGTTTACCAGGAGGACCAAATAAAATTCCAAATGGAGATATATGTTGTATACCTAATAGTAATTTGGACAAAGTTCCAATGCAACCTCTGATGCATAGACCTGAAAAAGACAGGTGTCCTCAGCCTGGAACAAGGGAACGGGTACGATTTAATGAAAAGGTGCAGTACCATGGCTATTGTGCTGACTGTGATGTTCGGTATAATATTAAAAATAGGGAGGTTCACTTGCACAGTGAATCTGTTCATACACTGGGAAAGCTTCCTCACCAATGTCCTCCTTTACCACCACCACCACCACCTCCCCCACTTCCTCCTTTTTCACTTGAAAATGGGGGAATGGGAATAAGCCCCAGTAGTAGCTTTCCCCCTCTCAGACCTGCAACTGTGCCTCCACAAACTGCACCAAAACCCCAGAAGACCATCTTGAGGAAATCGACCACTACAACAGTGTGATGTATCCCACCTGGAAAACTGTTTGTTTTTCTTATGTATAAACATAAAAAAGGTAATGAGCACTTTCTACTCGAGCAATAAAAAGCCCAATATATTACACCCTTTCTTCTGCAAAGTGGCATAAATATGGCATGGTAAGTACAAACAGAACTGTGCATTGATGTTTGATGCATAAACTGCATAATTTCATTGTTGAAAACTCATGTAATGGCTGTGTTGCAGGTCATCAATCGTATAAATTACTACAGCAAAACATCAGAAGTTATAGCCAAAAATCAGCTTAGAAACTATATGTGTAGTAGCAGTTAATGGTGAAGTTAAATCTTGTTTAGAGAATATAACAACTTGTTCTGCAGGATTATTTTTTGTAGTAGATGATACTTTCAAAATCCATTTTCTAGACGTTTAATATGAGATTTATGTAGAACAATTTGAAACTACAAAGGTCTTGTACTTTAGCAAAAAAGGAAGACACAGACTTTAAAGAGTAAAAGATAACGAGCGGTGGAAGAACTAGAACACTGTACAATGTCCATGTTTTTCCTCAAGAATTTGGGATTGTTCAGGGGAGGCTGGCACAGCAGGAGAGATGCAACATGGCCTAATAACTGCTCCTTGTCCTCTCTGCTTCTTACATACAACCAATTCAAGGCACAACTCCTTAATCTTGTCTTTGTGCAACTTGGCAGGCAAGTCCCTCCCTTCAAAGACTCACATGGATAACTCTTACTAAGAAGGTACAGTGGGAAGTGAATATGTTCATGGAGGGAGGGGATCTCCAGGAGGAGGTAAAGAGAGATTGACAGACCTAGTCAGTGGATTTTTGGGTTGCACTGTACAGTCAAGGACTTAGTTGGGCAACTGATTCATTGGATGAGCACAGTTGTCTGGATTCATTGGATGAGCATAGTCTGGCATAGGCTAACTGGAGGATTAGTAAGTAGTAACTGGATTAGTAACTGGAGCCTTGTTGTAAGCCACCCTGAGCCCGCTCACGAGGAGGGTGGGGTATATATATAATGAGATAATTAAATAAATAAAGTTTTCACCCTCTTTACTCCATCCTAGAAGCTCCCTGTAACTAGGTATACATCCTAGCCATCTACACAAGGCCTGTAGACAGCAGTGATCCTTGAGCTACAAACCTTGTCAGTGGAGAGGTCAGAAGCTTTAACCCGGTCTCTGCTTTCATGTTCCCTCCCCACCAACTGCCTGGTGATGCTGTTGGAAGTGCTTGGCTTCTTCCTTTTGTGCCTGAAAAGCTGGTGCAGAAGGTGACACATAAGGTGTCAGGGAGTAAAGAATCTGCCAACTCTCCCAGCTCTGTTCCTCCTCAGCAACCACCCCAGTACATACTATAAAGAGAAGTATAGGACTTTCCAATTGGTAGCTGGCCAGACACACCATGAGGAAGGCAAAGTAGTCGCCTCATAGCATGCCCAAGTACTTTTTTTTTGGGGGGGAAGCAAGCTGGCAGAGATGGCAGGCTCTTTTTACAACCTGCCCCAGCATTTCCTCGGCATCCATCCAGGTACACTATAATGAGGGCTAGCTGGCGAAGGAGAAGAAGATGAGTATAAAACAGCCCCCTCCTCCACATGTTGGTATGTATGTGACCAACATATTGCAAATAGCTTGCAATACATTACAAGGGGGGGGGAGAGAACCAACACCCCACGTAGCTTTTACCAGATTGACTCTTAAATCTATAACTACTATGAGAAAATCATGAACCTAAAACAAAAATTCCAATATTTACTCAAATGGAAAGCTTGGTTTTTCCATAGGTATGTTACAGTTATGTCCAATAATTTTGTTTGTGTGTAACATTTTTAATGGGGTCATCTTACATTCAGGGTTATAGTCCTTTTGAATAAATATGGTCCTATTTGAAAACTTCTTCCATTTTGTTTATCTGCTTTACTGATAACAGTGATGTTATTTCTAAAATAGATGAGGTCTGTTGGTCTGAAGCAATAGAACAAACTTTGAGTCCAGTGGCAGCTTTAAGACCAACAAAGTTTAATTCTTGGTATAAGCATTCATGTGCATAAGTGTACATGCACACGAAGGCTTATATTCAGAACGAAACTTTGGTCTTAAAGGTGCCACTGGACTCAAACATTGTTCTCTAGATGATGTCTGTTAGACTCCTTTGATTATTGACTGTGCAATGTAAGCAGAGTTGCACTTTTCTAAGTCCATTGCTTTTATATGACACCTCATCCCAGAACGTTTTGTGATTGGTCCTACCTCTACTATTTTGTGATGGTGCCTACTACCTTCTCTCAAAACCACATTTTCTCTGAGAGAGAATTTTGTAGGAGCCACTATACCAATCTCTGTTGCCCCTTCTGAAAAATGGCACAACATTATTTATTTGGTAATGATACGGTCATAGGTTATGTCTTTTATTTTTTCTATCTACAAAATAATGCCATTGACAGCAGTAAGCATTTTGGAGTGGTTGTGGTTTAGGTGCTTAAATATTTTCAAAGAGCTTTGAAGATTGAAAATATGGTTGAGTAATAAAATTCTCTCTCCCTCATCCCCTCCCTTTTTAAAGTGCCCCATGTTTAAAAGCAGATGCAGAGTCAATGTTTGTTCTAACTGTAAGGTTAAACCACCGTAGGTTTGACTTTAAAATGACTTGTTATGGGGAAGAATGTCTCTAGTCTTAGAAGGTAGTAAACGGGTTGTGACAGGCCATGGATGGAGTTTCCCATGTCTGATCACTCCAGTGCTCTCTCATGGCATTGGGATGGTCTGATCACGCCATCCCGACTCCATGTCGTTGTTTTTTCCCCCTTCTCAGTATGTGCATAATTGCAAACTCCATAGGGAGCCCTCAGTGCAGAGATGTGATTCATCAATTCCTCGTTTAAGTGCATCGAAAACAAACAGCAGGAAATGGCAGTGCTGAGCTGTGTCTGCCAGGAGCCATTAGCTCCATGCATGCACAGCAAGCCCTGCAGTGCTGTCCTCTATAAAACTGGGCAGCAGGAGGAGGCAGCGCCAAGCTGCACCTGCCGGGAGCCATTGGCTCCCCACATGCACAGTGAGCTCAGTTTGACTGTTCTCTCCTGCTGCCTGGTTTCAACTGGGTAGCAGGAGGAGGCAGCACCAAGTTGCACCTGCTGGGGACCATTGGCTGCCCAGACGCACAGTGAGCCCAGCTGGGCAAGCCTCTCCCACCATGTGGTTTCAACTGGGTGGCAGGAGGAAGCAGCTCAGAGCTACACCTGGAGCCATTGGCTCCCTGCACACACATTTTCAACCAGGCAGCAGGAGAAGATAGTGCCAAGCTGCACCTGCTGGAGCCATTGGCTCCCTGCATGCACAGTGACCCAGGCTGGGCTGCCTTCTCATGCCATCTGGTTTGAGCTGGGCAGCACAGAGCCTGCTCTATTTATTTTGGGCTGCAGAATAAATACACCAGAGAAAAAGAATGGCGTGTACTACAGGCACAGAATCTGGTCAAACTTAAAAGGCTTGACTGCTCAGATTCTCTACAGTAAGCTTTGCATGCATAAAGGGCCTAAGTATGGAAGAAAGGGGCATTTGTACAACACACTGATCTTGTAAAGAGGGAACATGAGGTGACAGATGTGTTAGGGTGGTTGGTTGGTTTTGCAGTGCTTATTTTTGAAAATTAATGGCAGTTATCCATATATTATTAATACTAAAGATTTGACATGAATGTCTTTTTTAAACATAAATTTTGCATGCAGAGCCAAAACCAAAGGTGTGATCCAGTCAAACTTATGGACATATAAATCCCATTAATCTTTATAGGGAAGATGTAAAAGCTTGCTTAAGTCATCCATTTAAATCAATGTTACTTAACAATTTAAATTTGATTGGATCATAAGAATATATTGAATCTGTCAAATTTATCCCCTTCCAAAATTTACCTAGCATCATCAGTGAATTAAAGAATGTTTTGTTTTAAATGCAGTCAGTTTCATATGGATGAAATAATTAGTGTGGCAGCAACATCTTAAAATATACAACAGTGTGGTAACATGAGGTTAAGTACATCATTTAGAATACATTAAATCTGAAAAAAAGATGTTTCTGTATATGAAGCCATGTATGGACTATGACCTACACTCATTATCACTGGAGTCTTCAATTTTCAGAAGCAATTAGAATAAAATACGCAATTGCATAATTTAATAGCGAGGCCACAGGGTTGTGGCTGTGTAAGTGCACAATGATGTAGTTCATTAAAAATGCAGTAATGTTTTTTATCACAGTTGTGTGTCAGAGACTGATGGGATGCTCCCTTCAGATTGATTCAGAATATTTACAACTTTTCTCAGCAGGTGTTTGGGGAAAAACTTGTCTGTTTTCTGAGAGCCCTCTCTCAACTTGTAAATTTGATCTGATTATGGATATTTCCCTTAGGCATTAGATTTAGGTGGGCTCCCAGGAGGCAGGAGCACTAGGGTCTATATAGTCCCATGCAAGGATTCCTGTGTCTTGTCAGAAGCAGCTAGAGCTCCAGCCAAGAAAGTGGCACCCAGATCTCTGAAGGGCAAAGTCTGTGTACATACCTTGTGGGAGGAACAAATGTAGTTTCTCTATTCTGAGTATACATATATGAAAATTCTGTGATTTATATGATGCATTGGCTGGGTCTTGCATTTGACATGTTTGATGATACAGAAAAAAGTGATCGTATCTTTTAGATTATATTTTTAAACAAATGCTTCTTGAAGTTTCAGACTTAGAAATTATATTGATTGAGAGACTAAGATTGCTTGGTCTTCAAACTCATTTGCATGACAGCTGTCTCAAGAACTTATTTGGCTTCTGGAGCTTGCACCTCGTGTTAGTAAATGGCATCATTTCAAAAGCCAAATAATTTTGGTTATATCCCAGCCAACAGATGTAATCTTATACCAAGACTGATTTTTCTTCTTTGAATTGTACTGACCTACTTCTTTAGCTTTATCACAATCTCTTCATTCACTGCTCTCCATTTCAAAATGATTTGTCATGTTTAACAGACTGCTGTTGGTTAAAGAAGAATCCACATAAACGCTATAGCTCTGTTTAACTTTGGATCTTGACCATATAGAATATAGCACAGCATAGGATAGTAGTATGTCAGGAGTGGACTGAGAAGTTAAAGTGGCCTTGGAGCACACCAAGGTCTTCCTGCACTACAGACCAGTGCTGCAGGGCTACTCAGTGAAGTAGCACCAGTGATGAGAGTTAGCTCACCAATTGCTTTCTTCTGTAAACAGACAAGAGGAGCTAGTTGGTAATCTGACTTTGATTATCACTGCTGCTGAAGCATCTGAGCCAAGTATCTCCTGAGGTGCTGGCAAGTTACTGGAGCTTGGCTCTGCTTGATTTTGGCCACCAGTGGCCCCTAGAGCAGACGCCCACTGGTAAATGCCTCTGTAAGTTAACTAGCCTGTCTGCCCATTGTGTATGTCTTTGCATTATGGTAGTTAACCCAGACCGAAAATCAGCAACAGCCTACCTATTGAGAAGCTGTGTAATTATGATCATGGCATCCATCCTGACAACTGGAATTTAGAACAACCTCCTCAGGGAGGTGTGCCTGGCCCCTTAGGTTTGGTCTTGAGAAGGCAGTAGAAGACAGATTAGGGTTTTTTGGCTATGAGAGGTGGTGGGTCAGACATGTCCTTTTTCATTCTCTTGGTTTACATATTGAGATTTTGAACAGTTTTGTTGCTTATATCGATTACTTATTTGTTCTTTTTATGCATTTTAAACCATGTATACATATATTAGTGCAATCCTATGAACAGGTCTCTTGATGAAAGCCCCATATATTTTATTTACTTACTAATATTTATAGTCCACCTTTCTTGCTAGGACTCAGGGCAGACTGCATAGTGTGAATTGATACAGTCAATATACGATGAGACATATACTAAACAATGTAGTAGGATTACAGAAATATGAATAAGTGTAGTATTTCAGACATGATACAGAGTCTAGATACAGTGAAGAAAAATGGTATTACATAAGAAACAATACAGAAACATGTATCAAATTAGGGAAGGGTTGTGGCTCAGTGGATGTGATGTGAAAGACCTTTGCCCTGAGACCCTGGAGAGCCACTTCCAGTCTGAGTAGAACAATGCTGACCTTGATGGAGCAATGGTATGATTCAGTATAAGGCAGATTCATGTGTGTTCAGATATACAGGCTATATTTGGAAGTCCTTTTCCCTTTATAAAGCACCTTCCTGAACCATTCTGTTCTAGTATCACAACCCTTTATATAAAAGCTATTCTGAACAACTCCATTTTAAATAGTGGAATGACAAAAACTTTCTCAGGCAGGCCTTTCCACAAAGTGGGAGCCACAACAGAGAAAGCATGTATACAGGTGCTTGTTGATCTTGTTAATTTACAGGGTGGCACCCACAGAAGGCCCTGAACAGATGAGCTGTGATGTTCCCCATGGTAGGGGCCCTGCCCTCAGCCACCGTTCCACCAGCTGGCTCAGTCTTTCTGTGGCCTCAGAATTGAGAAGGGAAGGGGAAAATGGTTGGCATATAAATTGCAAAAAGAAAGAGGAAAGAAAATGACATTGAAAATACAAGAAGGAGATAAAGTGTTAACAGATATTGTGGCCGTACAAAGGGGTTATGTTGTGTTTTCCACGTTATGTTCAGATTTATATGAGTCATTATATGTCATTGGAAAAAATAGATGAATATATTAAAAAACAAAATTTACCTAAGATTACAGAACAATGACAACAGATTATGAATGGACCTATTACAATAAGAAAAATAGTGGAAGCTATAAAACAAATACACCAGGTAAGGTCCCAGGGTCAGATGGCCTTCTGGGTAACTATTACAAGTGTTTTGAGGATGGACTTCTACAACCTTTACAAAAGACAATGAATTCTATTTTTCAAGAAGGGAGGATGCCAGAGACATGGAAAGAGGTCAACATAACATTGATTCCTAAAGGAAGACAGGACTTGATATTTCCAAGTAGTTTTAGACCAATTTCCTTGTTGAATAATGACTATAAGTTGTTTACAATGATACTAGCTGAAAGACTTAATATAATTCTTCAGGAATTTATACATGAAAATCAGAGTGGCTTTCTACCCAAGAGACAGTTGAGAGACAATCTCATGACTGTATTAAATATCTTGGAATATCTGAAAAAACATAATGAAAAACAAGCTGATTTTTTAAACACATAATTTGAATTGGACCTTCTTATTTAGTGTCTTGGAAGATATGGATTTTAGAAATTTTTTTACAAAATGGGTTAAGTCGATTTATATATCACAAACTGCAGAAATAATCATCAACAGAGATTTGACCAAACCATGTGAGATACAGACAGGAACAAGACAAGGTTGCCCATTGTCACACTTTTGTTTATTTTGGTTCTAGAAATATTAAATATGGATGTAAAACAAGAAAAAAGAATTGAAGATGTAAAGATTAAGGGAGAATCATATAAGTTGAGAGCTTTTGCTGACAACTTGATGTTGGTCTTAGAAAATCCTTTAAAGAGAATTGAAACCATAATGACTAAATTGAAAGAATTTGGAGGAGTTGTGGGCTTTAAAGTTAATAAACAGAAGACCAAGATTATAACAAAAAATTTGAAAATAAAAGATCAAATGGAATTGATAGATAAAACAGGTTTTAAAGTAGAAAAGAAGGTAAAATATTTGGGTATTATCTTGACAAATATGAATTGTATGTTGTTTAAAAATAAATATGTCACAACCTGGAATGAAATTTAAAAAGATATGTTGAGAAGGGATAATGTACAACTGTCACTTTTCGGTAGAATATCTGTGATTAAGATTAATGTTTTACCTAGCATGTTATTCTTGTTCCAGGCAATTCCTGTTTTGACAACAGATGTACCATTTAAACAATGGCAGAAAGAGATATCTAGATTTGTATGGCAAGGGAAAAAACCAAGAATTAAATATAAGATATTACAAGATGCAAAAGAAAGAGGGAACTTGGGTTTGCCAGATTTGAAATTGTATTTTGCTGCCTCCTGCTTAGTATGGAAGAAAGACTGGATTTTGTGTGAAAAAAGCACACGAAAGATTATTAGAGTTAGAAGGACATGATCTGAAATTTGGATGGCACAGATATCTGATGTATGACAAAGCTAAAAGAAAGAAAGCAAATACTGTAGATATAACGCAGACCACAATTGCTCAAAAGTCATGCAAAACAGAGGTAGTTTATATAAGAATAACAGAGGACCACATATACCAGTAAAATAAATTTACATCATACAATGTACAGGTCCATGAATAGTGCAAGTCCATTGTAGTAGAGATGGGACTATAATGATTCCCCCCTATTTTGATTATTCATATTTCTCTGGTTTTTATAGATTTATTCTTAAATAACATTTTATTGGGATGTAATGAAGTCCTGTTATATAGAAGGCCTCTCTTTTTTGTAGGTCAGGGTATTTTTCCAGCTGATGTTAACAGACAAGACAATAGCATTCTTTTGGTACAGAAGAAGGTAGAAGGTTCCTGGTTCTAATTGTTTAGGTTATAACTTCATAGTATCTGGGTCAAAAAGGATTTTTTTACTTGATATCAGAGAAAAACACCTTTGTTTGGGTGAGAACAAGCCTTGGCCGATATGACTCAGATCAGGTCAAGTAAATATGTGACACTATTGTATAGACACACCTTTCTTACATTTGACCAATAAGGAGATTTTGATTTAAATGTTGTTTAATTTTTGGTAACCAATTATGCTTTCTGAATATATTTTTTCATGATGATGGTATGATGATGTCATATTAAATATTTAACTTCATGTATTTCCTGGTTGGGCTCAGAAAGCAGTCAAATTTTGATGGGTCATTTGGCCTAACTGTTTCCCGTGTTTAATTGCAATTAAATACAAGATCTTCCTCCTCATTTTGACTTCAATCTATTTTTGACTGGATATGAATTTGTATAACACCATTAATGGTACATATATAAGAATAGTGCAAGTCCATAAATGGTACATAGACAGGACGAAGACTCTGGATTTAGATCTTCGTTTTGATAGCTCTTCTTCAAGAAGTTCATACTACTACAATTACAAGTAAAACTAAGCTATTAATATCATATATCATAACCAAAACCATACCCTGAATACTAAGAGGCAAAGATTACCTTCATAAAGTACTCATAATGTACTTTATAAAGTACTCATAATGTACTCTGAGAGTGGTGGCGCAGGCTTTAAAATGCAGCCTGCTTTAACATCTGGCCGAACATCTGTTCGAGCCCCACCGTGGCCGGAGTGAGCTCCCAGCCTACGTCCCAGCTCCCGCCCACCCAGCAGTTTGAAAGCCCGTTAAAGGGCGAGTAGATAAATGGGGACCTACCCTTAGTAGGGTAGGGGGCACCCTCCTCTCCTGAGGTGGTGTGGTGTGCCGCGGTGATGGAGGAACAGCAATAATGGCGGCAAGACAGCGACGGCGGAGTCCTGGCAGCAGAATCCTGGCAGCAGAGATGAGGTGGTGCGGCGTGACGACAGAAGCCAGAAGAGTGACCCCTGGTGGCCTGCGGAGATACAACAGAAGCAGCCGTCGCCAGCAGCAAAAAGAAGGCGTGGGAAGACGTCATCTCCTGGCGCGGCGGAGCCTACTGGACAAGAGCCGGGGCCGGGAGAACGGATTTGCACGCCGAGAAAAGCAGCTCCACCAAAAGCACCACAAGAGATGTCCTGCTGACCAAAGGATCAAAGACATCTGAAAGCCAAGGAAACCGGAGGCCAGAAGAAGAGAGCCGTCACCCCTGGGTGCTGGTAGGCTGACCCAACCCCCTAAAAATGTGCCCATAGTTAGGGAATAATAAGTGACTAGCACTACAAAATTGTAAACCGCCCAGAGACCCCCATGGGGGGGTTAGGAGGGTATAGAAATCGAATGATAAATCAAAATAAAATAAAAGAAGTCTTTGAAATGGTATATGTAGGAGGAAAAATCTTTCACACAGCACTCAGTGTATAAAAGCCTTCAAACCAGTATTACAGGAGAAAATTCTGAAACATGAAATAATAGGAAAATGCTCTTATAATATCAATATTTACAGTAATTTATGACCACCTTAATAGGTTGTGCATATTGCTACTGTAAATATTAATATTATAAGAGCATTTTCCTATTCTTTCATGTTTCAGAATATTCTCCTGTAATACTGGTTTGAAGGCTTTTATATACTTGCTGTGTGAAGGATTTTTCCTCCTACATATACCATTTCAAAGTCTTCTGTACATTATGAGTACTTTATGAAGGTAATCTTTGCCTCTTAGTATTCAGGGTATGGTTTTGGTTATGATATATGATATTAATAGCTTAGTTTTACTTGTAATTGTAGTAGTATGAACTTCTTGAAGAAGAGCTATCAAAACGAAGATCTAAATCCAGAGTCTTCGTCCTGTCTATGTACCATTTATGGACTTGCACTATTCTTATATATGTACCATTAATGGACTTGCACTATTCATGTATGATGTAAATTTATTTTACTGATATATGTGGTCCTCTGTTTGGTTCAAGATTGTTTAAAAATGGAAAATGAGCATATCAATAAGATGAATAGTGAACTATGATTGTGTTAAACGGATATACTCAACAATAAAAAGTGAATTAAAAAAAAATAATATCAATATTTACAGTAACAATACACACAACCTATTAAGGAGGTCATAATTCTCACCAATCCTATTATAATCATTCACAGCCGGGCACCCAATCAGCAAAGGAACAAACTCTTCAATAGTTGGTAAGCCTCAGAAAATAGTCAGTACCTAAAGGCTTGATATACTGTAGTCAATATCTGTTAGGCAACATAGCAGTCAAGAGACAAAGGATTGAAAGATCAATTACTGTTTCTACTCGTAAGTAACAACTATGTAGCAGCAACTCATAAGTGGTAGCCAGGTTCTAATGATTATTTAAAGCCATGAGAGTGATTAAAAGACTGGTAACAATTTCTATTAGTGAATAACAGCCAAGTTCTAGAGAAAAGTTTCAACAAATCATAAGTAGCAGCCAAGTTCTAATGATTGGTTAAGATCATAAGGGTCTTAGTTTAAAAATCCAAAATGATTCACGTTGTCTTAACCTTTTTTGAATGTCTAAACTAATATATTGGTGAGTCCTAAGTATTTCCAGCACCACAAATTGGAAATCATTAGGAGAGTGCTTCATATTTATGTAATGTTGAACTAAAGGAGAATCTAGACGTGAGTTTCTGCTGCAAGACCTATGCTCAATCATCCGAGTTCTAATCTAGTTGACATCCCTACATACAAACAAGAACAGGGACATTTTAAAAGGTATACAACTCGTCTGGTATAACATGAAGAGAAAAATTTCAAATCATATACAAAATTTCTACTAGGAATCTCAATTCTGCTAGTTTTCCAGACAAAGGGGCAAACAGAGCATCTGCCACATGGATAATGGCCACTAGGTGTCACTGTGGTATCTGACCACAGACAAAAGAGGGACATATTGGAGGCACAGAATTCTCACTGCATCTGCTGCAAGGTTCTCATGGCATCCATCAACAAGCATGGGGATTCGACTTCTGGTTTATGGCGACACGCTGGCGCCTCCTGGGGGTGTGATGTGCACACTAGCGGTTAGGAGGGGGTGCGATTGTGAAAGGCTCCTAGCCTTTTGGGGGGTGGCCTCTTTGCCAGCACGCTGCTGGGGAATTGAGGTGCTCTCCCACCCCGACGGTCCTGCTGCTATGCGTCCGAAAGGAACTAGAGCCGCTGACCGGGACAAGCGTCAGAGATCGAGTGTTTTAAATGGACTTTAAGCGAGGTCTTATGACCAACAACGAACAGTGAGTCGAGTAAAAGCGAAATGCCGGTAATTTAAGAAGAAAGCCCTCCCCTGGGAATGGCAAGAAAAGCGAGTGGGGGAGGGGCCCCTCCCTCCCACATGCATAAACAAAAAAGCAAGCTAACAAGGGGGGGGGAGCGGAGGTTAAAGCATTGAAATCTGTTTTAAGAAACTTACCAGAGCTCGGATAAGCATATGGGTGAATTTCAGAGACTTTAGCAAGTTTATACAAAAGTAAACAATCCATAAAAATGGTGTGGGAAAAAAAACAGAGAGAGAAAAACAAGCAAAAGTGAAACCACTGGGGAGCATGAGCCCATGACCAGAAGAGACCAATGAGTTCTCTAAGCTTTTGGCGAACTCTTTGTTCCCTCTATTGGATCAGATGACTAACATCAATCAACAGCTGGCAACTTTAAATCAGAACTTTGCAGCTCAGCAGCTCCAACTGACTGAAATTACAAAAAAAACGGAGCAAACAGCTGAAATAGTAAATGAAATGGATGCCAACTCTACAAAAGTTAAGAAAAAGGTGCAAAGTCTGGAAAAGAAGCAAGCTTCGGATGAATTTC
>NW_015175390.1:316040-388451 GCF_001447785.1 Gekko japonicus | reverse complement strand
TTCCGTTTATATATATATATATATATAAAATAAGCTGCCTGGAGAGAGAGTGGTGAGATTCTTGAAGAGACATGTAAGGGATTTAATCCTGAAAGCGACTTCAGGAACACCACTGAAAATCGGAGGCAATACTATTAGGATTTTAAAAGATATTCCATTTGAAATAAGGAAGAAGAGAAAGAAGTACAAGGACTTAATCCTCTTTCTACAAACAAACAGCATCTCATACAGATGGTTGACCCCGGAAGTTGTCATTCTTAAACTACAGGATAAAAAAAGAAAAGATTGACTCTGTTTCCAAAGCGCGTGAGTTTATGAGACTGCAACTGGGTGAACCAGAAAAGGACACCAAGGAAGAAGATGACAGCAAACTTAGTGTCTTCCGACGACGACTCTGCTTCAGAAAAGGGGGTGGTGGCCCCTAAACGAGAATACCAACTGAGGATTAGAAAAGATAAAGCAAAGTGAAGGCTGAAGAACTCTGAATGGTGCCTTAAAGCATATACTATAAATGATGCTCTTTAACCGTCTTTAAACAGTTAAACAGTTTAAACAGTTAAAAAATGATTAAAAAGATAAATAATTTAGCTTAATCGACTATGTTCAATGTAATACTAGCATCTTAGATTAACACTTATATAAGCTGATGTAATGATCCAATACTTGGAGTTTTAGTTATTAGTGATTTTCTTTCCTTTCTCCCTAGATGTAGACAACCCTTCCCCTTTTTTTGTTGTAGTTTGTGGTTTATAGAAAATGCAATTAAAAAATCCCCTCCGGGGGGCATTAAAACAAAATAAAACATATCATGATGTGTTAGAATTGCAACAAGGTGAATACAAATTAAATCTAGAAAAGACTTAATAATCGAAGGCCATACTTGCCACTGGTTTATGTATTTACAAATCTTTGAAAGGTTCAAAGCTGCCCTGACCTGGATAGCCCAGGCAAGCTTGATCTCGTCAGATCTCAGAAACAAATCAGGGTCATCTGTTGTTAGTACTTGGATGGGTGACTTCCTTGGAATACAAAGTCAGGAGGTCAGGTTTTATTCAGCCACCTCTCTGAAAAGCCTCCAGGCCCCCAGTAGGGGTCAGTCACCAGAGGTCAATGTGATTTCCATGCACACACACACAAATACCCCCAAAAAAGGGAAGAAAGGTTCAAAGCTGATAAAAGGTATCATGGTTTTGAGTAATCAAAGTCTGAATTTGAAATGGAATAATGTAAAAAGAATGACCATGTTATTGCTTAAATGCATAAACTCTTATTGAAATTTGAAACTGAGTAAGGAAAGACAATAATGACTTGAGGATTGGTGGTTTTGATGATTAACATACAAAAAAAGAGTTCTTTATATAGAGAGCAAGAAAAAAACTTGTAATCAAATTTATATTTATTGTAGAGAAAATCGGAAGCCTTCTATTTCATGCATGTTCTTTTTTTCTTTTTCCCCTTTTATTTTCTCAGTAAAAACTAAAACTGACAACTAAAAAACAAAAAGAGAGAAGGGAAGGGGGTTGTCACCCTTCTCCTTCCCCCGGGCTGTCTCTGTGATGAGATCTCTCTTGGCCACATGTGGGAGTGATTCTTTTGTAGGCTTCTCTAGTCCCACTTCCTTCTGGCTGGGTCCCAATCAGCTCTCCCCACCCCCCAACCTAAAAGATATAAAGGTTGGAGAAGCACCTATGTTTTCTCCTGCATGTTGCCATCTTCCCTCTGCAAGCCATCTGCCTGGCAGTGCTCAGTAGTCGTGTTGCCTCCGCCATGCCTCCCTCCCTCACAGCTGCCCAGCTCTGACCTTCACCAGCCCCTTCACCCCCACCAGAGCTGTGCCAATCTTCTGCCTCATACTGGGCATCACCATCTTTCCCTGTACTGCCATTGCCCTGTTCAGCCCACATGGAGTTGCTGCAGCCTCCAGGAGAGTGGCACAAGCTGATGACATCATTGGTGACAAAGTGGCTTTGCCTGAGCCACAGTCACTATCTTCACCCTGCCCCCATCTCCCCCTGCTTCTGCAACCAGCCTGCAGATCTCTGGCCATGTCCCACCCTTTTGCAACCCCAGGATATTTGGGATGGAGTAAGGCTCTCCTGCCTACTTGGCTCACTTGTGAGGTGGGCCAAGTTGAAGGAAGCCTCTAGCCCCTGACATGAGTGAAGTTGTTGTGGTGGAACATTGGAGAAGAGGCAGTCCTGGAGATATGAACATCTAAGGCCATTCAGGGCTTTGTATGGGTTAGTACCTTGAATTGAACTGAGTAACTGTTGGACAACCAACGGAGTAACTGCAAGAATGAGTGTAGTATGCATGGTTCACCTGTTTCTTTTTTTATAATCTATTTATTGATTTTCAAAACAAAAGAAAAAGGAAATTATATACATAACCATAAACAGACTTCTCAACACATCACAATGATTATACAGATTGGTTAATTATAAATTTCTACTGTTCTACGTAACCATTCTAATTCTAACCAAGTAACATCACATATTATGTATCTCAAGTTATTCTTTAAAAGTTCCCACAAAGTAATTCATTAACTGTCATACCAACTTTACTGCTAAGAAGTCTTCCTATCTATAAAGCAAAAAAAAAAATCACTTATGTAATCATACTCCTATTAACTATTTAGAACACTTCATGACAAATAGTTCGAGTTCATTCTTATTTTAGGTTATACATTATCTGGGTCTACAATGGACAACCATATAGAAAGTCACATAGAAAGTCTAAATTCATTTCTCAATATCTGTAGTACTTGTTATTCCAATATCAATTTCAATTACTATAACAACCTATGTTTAAATAACTAATTATCAAAAAATACCAATAAACTTCTACCAACAAATCCCTATTCCTTTGGTATGGTAGAGAAACAAGGGAGGGGAATATAACATAAATTTAGGATTTTTTGTAATGATAACAGTACAATCCATTTCTTTCTTACAACACTCATATATATTAATTAAGGAAATATACTATATTAACAAACTTTTTAAATTACATATTTTTCCTAGTTGAGACCCCAATACATTTAGAACTTTATATATCATCATCCACTCAAATAATAATAAAACAAATATAAAGTAAAACAAGTTCAGGCTTCCGGTCTGGCTCCCGCGTATGGCGGACAAAACAAGTCCAGCACAGATTTGGGACTACAGCCTACAATAATGTGTAATTACCCCTTCACCTATTTTAAAATTTATCTAACAATGACTCTTGTTCTCTCTATTCTACTAAAAGACTTTTCATTCTAGTAGTATTACATTCCATTTCCATCTCATACAAGCCATTTATATCAAATAAATATACTACAATACTGAACATAATTTTGAATCATTTCCCCCCCATCTCTCTAGTGTTTCTTTATTTTTTTCAATCTCCTCTAAATGTTGTTGGTTTTTGTAATCCTGAAATATTCTTCCGTGTTTCCTTAAGTTACACAACAATCTTTTGAAAGCCGTATGATTTTTTCCACAAGCCCTTAGATCTTTTTCTCTTGCCTTCTTCCTCTTTTTTCCCCTGAGGGTCTTTAAGACTGGTCTTTTCACAGCTTCAATTTCCACCTTTATTGCCTCTTTCAGATAGCATTTAGCGGTCTCAGCTACCTGAGTCTCATTTTCTATAATCAAAAATCCAACTTCAGATGGCTCTCTCTCCTGATCACAGTCCCGAGCTTTGCCCAGACTTTGCTGTGCTTGCAGCTGATCTCCATTTTCCTTCGCTTCCCAACAACAGCTCTGGTAATTTTCAGCAAAATTCTCAAAGGCTAACTTAACAGCTTGCCCAATTTCTCTTGTCAAAATTTCTTTGAATTGGTCCCATGTAAGGTCTCCAACTTTTGTATTCTGGTCTATCTCCTTGTTATTCTGATCAGATTCCTCATTATCATATGCTGACTCCATTTTTTCAGTCAAACGAACAAAGTTTACAATTAGCCAAATTCACAAATATTTCCACAGCCTTTGCCTCATAATATTCTTTGAATTACTCTATAAACTTTGCCCTTAAAGACTAATAATGTTTCATGCAGTGTAAAATTATTTTCTTACCCCCACCACGCCTCGTCAATGCTCTGTTCCCATATACGCTTTACAGCTGGTCTCACAAGTTTAGGGATCTTTGTAGGGGGTATTTAGATGATGGTCTTCGCTTCTTTCACTTAAGCACAAGCATACGCATAATAACATTTTCATTACGATGTGTTGATTGCATTTCTAAAAGTCCGTTAAAACGGCTGATCATCACTTCGCAAAGAACATGGTGAGTATGTCTTTGCTCCGTCTTAAGCCCCTGCTTCAAGGCAAGCCTCGTCTCCCCCCCCCCCCGCTTTCGCCCCCCCCCCCCCCCCCCCCGTCTTGCCCAGACACGGGAAGGACTGAAGAAAGCCTCTTGCAACCTGGTCTCCCTCTGAGAGACCAGGCAGAGCCCACCCAAACCCAGGGGGCTAAAAAAAAAGCGAAAGAGGATCTGGTGGTCTGGGAGCCTCCCAAGAGCTGTCCGTCACAACGCTGCACCAAAACAGGAACCCTCGATGGTTCACCTGTTTCCAAGGGACCATCCTCCATGCCTGACAAAGTTGGAAGAAAGCATTTTTGCAGTTGCATTAGCTTGTTTCTCCAGCAGTAATGCTGGACCCACTATACCACAGGCTCATTACTAAGTCAGCAGTGGTCAGCTAAAACCCCACCAAAAGTGAAAAGTGCAATGTCCTTCAAGGCCTCAGCCTTTCCAGCCAGCATTATTTCTTATCAGGCTTTGGTTTTATTTCATTCACTCTTAGCCCTTTGACCACATCAGTTAGGCAGTGGCTCAAGGTCTCTACTGAATCTCCAGAATATTTTGATAGATCTGAGCAGGATTCTATCTGTTTAGGATTGCTCTCACAGTCATTTGCTGTTCAGGTATACAAATAATGTTCAGAAATGAATACATGTAGCATTGCAAGGAATCACAAGAAGCAAAATTAAAACAGTGTTATTTGAACTGAACCAGCAAATTTATAAAATTTGATAACATCCTTAGTGTGTGAAAAGAGGACAATATCTTTGTTAGGTGTAGTGGTTAAGAGAGCGGAATCTAATCTGGGTGAACCGGGTTTGATTCCCCACTCCTCCACGTGCAGCTGTTGGTGTTACCTTGGGTCAGTCATAAGTTTCTTCAGAGCTGTTCTCTCAAGGGCAGTTCTTGAGAGAGCTTTCTCTGGCCCACCTACCTCACAGGGTGTCTGTTGTGGGGAGGGGGAGGGGAAGGGATTGTAAGCCACTCTGAGGCTCCTTCGGGTAGTGAAGGGTGGGGTATAAATCCAATCTCTTCTCTTTTTCTCTATGTCAGAATTG
Source organism: Gekko japonicus (assembly GCF_001447785.1). Lineage (NCBI taxonomy): Eukaryota > Metazoa > Chordata > Lepidosauria > Squamata > Gekkonidae > Gekko > Gekko japonicus. Next base: position 383,103 of record NW_015175390.1, on the reverse strand, counting down.
GAGAAAGCATTGCAACAATAGTGTGGTGAAGATATTTCAGTTACTGGTTTCAGTTGTCAACAACTGTGCTGTATCATTAGGCTAAAGTGATACAGTTGCAGTAAGAAAATAATGGGAGGAAAAGCATTACAGTTGTGAGGTGCTACTATGTCCAGTGTGAGACTTGAATGTACTGCTTCTACACCAGTGGTTTTACAAGATATAATTACTACCTTGTATGTGACCTGCCAGCTATGCAGTTCACAATACACACAAAAAAGGAAAGACACAGCATCTTTGCTTTCTTCCTTTGTGGTAATGCTGATGTTATCTAGCAGTCAGAAAGTATTTCAAATGACCTGCATTTCTGAATACTAAAGCTCATTCAGATGTGAGTAATTTTCACATCAATGCCAGCAATGCTGAATTTGAGCCATTCAGTCAGTGACAGAATCTGCTTGGTTCTGCAAAATGGTACAGTTAGCAAATTGTATGGAATATCGTGCATACCCTGTTGTGTCCTGCAAGAAGGAAGAAATTATTCTTCACTGCTTTATTTGGTCTGGGATTTCAATTTTGATCTACCTGTACATTTATAATTCTTGCTTTGTTACTGTTGTTGTACAATTCATACTGGCAACACCATGATCAAATATTCTGACATTTAATGTTAAAAAGTAGTCACAGGGGATACTATTTTGTGTTTTCCCCCCACATCATACTCACAATTAAAATCTTTGTTACCACCACCATTCTCTGAAGCTAAGGAGACTCACCATAGGCATCCAGACAAATTTTCCTTCTACTTCACTCACAACACTGGTCTCACAGCACAAATATCACAGGAGAGCAAATTGCATTACTTGCTTGGTTTCACAGGCCCCATGTTTTACTCCTCTAGTTCCGCCTCTTAGCAGACTTGGAGCTATAAGCCTCAGAAAGGAAAAGAGACAGGTACAATACTGGAAACTGCCCTTTTTTGTCTACTGGGGTCCACTTCTTATGTTATAAAATCTTTACATTTTTGAGTGGATGCCCCAGTACCCCAAATGAAGACTGGAGACTACAGTGTGGGTTTAACTAGTTTATTTAAGTTTATTCGAATCTGCTGACCTACATCATCAATTAATTATGCTAATATTTAATTGAGGGTAGGCTATGCTAGGTAGTCTGTCCATGGTTGTTTTTGTTCTGGCAAATCCACCCCGGCTTCAAACCCAGCTAGCAGCTGCCACCAGCCTTGTTTTATCTTCACCCAGACAATGAGTGCTGAGTGGTGCTCAGTACCAGCCCCCTACTCTAATGTGCCATTAAGTCACTATCAGGTTTGGGAAGATATTACTCAGTACGAAAAGTGCTCCTTCTGAAGCCTGATCCTGCCATCCAGCAAGTGATGGCCTGTTTAGGACACACCTTCCATCATACCCAATGGCTCAGGGTGTTCACAGCTTATCCCTACCTAAATGAGCAACTTGCCCCATCCCCACTAAACTAGTCATTGCCTAAATAGTCAAAGACTAGTCCTAATTCATCCTAAATTTATTTATTTATTTATAGCTATCATTCCCACCAGCCTGGACATCAAGAAGTGGGGGGAAAGGGCCCTGACTAAGTGCCAATCCATGGAAAGGCTATTCAAATTCCTCCTTTGCCCCAAACGGTGACTGGTTAATCCTGTGATATCAAGGGCAGGTGGGTGGTTGGCAGCAAGCAGTAAAAGCTACAGCACAGGGTGAGGGAGGAATTATTAACCATCCTTGCCTGCCTTCTCATTGGATGCCTACATCTTTGCCAGCCAATCCTGCATCGAGCTTCCTTTGGAACCAGACTGGGGCAAATTGGTCCAGAGCTCTAATGGCTGTGAATTCCTCTTTCACAAACAAAGCCAATAGTGCCTCCACTGAACAGCTCTTCTGCACTGTTTGAATTACCAAAAAGGGCCCAAGGAGAAAGATAGAAACCAATTCTACCCATACTCTTCTGTCATGATGAGAAAAGGACCTGTATGACTTTGGGAGGCACAAAATTTCTACTGAAAATTTCTACTGAAGATGTGATGCCAAGTTCTCATGTCATCGTCAATGAACACAAAGACTTTCTAAAGTGTGAAGTAGCCCTTTGAGGCTGAGGTGCCTCTCGAGGGGTGTCATTTTTGTTTAAGTAAGCAGCATGGGATGGGAACATAAGAACATAAGAGACGCCAATGTTGGGTCAAGCCAAAGGCCCATCCAGTCCAACACTCTGTGTCACACAGTGGCCAGAAATACCAGTGCCATCAGAAGGTCCACCAGTGAGGCCAGGACATTAGAAGCCCTCCCACTGTTGACCCCCAAGCACCAAGAAGACAGAGCATCACTTGCCCCAGAGCCCCTATCTATACCTTGTGGCTAAGAGCCACTGATGGACCTCTGCTCCATATGCTTATCTAATTCCCTTTTGAAGCCGTCCATGCTTGTAGCCGCCACCACTTCCTGTGGCAGTGAATTCCAAGTGTTAATCACTCTTTGGGTGAAGAAGTACTTCCTTTTATCCGTTCTAACCCGACCGCTCAGCAATTTCATGGAGTGCCCACGAGTTCTTGTATTGTGAGAAAGGGAGAAAAGTACCTCTTTCTCTACCTGCTCTTTCCCATGCATAATCTTATAAACCTCAATCATGTCACCCCTCAGTCATCATTTCTCCAAGCTAAAGAGCCCTAAGCGCCTTAACCTTTCCTCATAGGGAAAGTGTTCCAACCCTTTTATCATTCGAGTTGCCCTTTTCTGCACTTTTTCCAAAGCTATAATATCCTTTTTAAGGTGTGGTGACCAGAATTGCACACAGTATTCCAGATGAGGTCGCACCATTGATTTATATAGCGGCATTATGATATTGGCTGATCTGTTTACAATACCCTTCCTAATAATCCCCAGCATAGCATTGGCCTTCTTTATTGCAGTCACACACTGTCTCGACATTTTCAGTGAGTTATCCACTACAACTCCAAGATCTCTCTCTTGATCAGTCTCTGCCAGTTCAGACCCCATCAACGTGTATTTATAGTTAGGATTTTTGGCTCCGTTGATGCCCACTTGCCCATCCTTGACAGATCCCTTTGGAGTGCCTCACAATCCTCACTGGTTTTCACCACCCTGAACAACTTCGTATCATCCGCAAATTTAGCCACGTCACTGCTTACTCCCAACTCCAAATCATTCATGAATAAGTTAAAAAGCAGTGGACCAAGTACTGATCCCTGTGGTACCCCACTGCTTACCACCGTCCACTGAGAAAATTGCCCATTTATACTCACTAACAAATAAGCAAGTATATAATAATCAATTAAGCATAACGGTGAAGTATAATATATATCAAATAAGCATAACAGCAAATATAATATCACTCCATTGGCCAAAGTGCAATAATAAAGCATAATAGAAACAGTGGCTACAGTCTACAGTCTTTCCATGTATCTACTCCAGCATAGAAGCAATATCAGAGTTTATGGCTCAGAAAATTTGATGACTTGCACTCCAATTTGGACTCTGTTTTATTTTTCCATCTTCTCATATCCTTCTCTATTTTTCTCCATGTTTTATCATAATTATCCTTTATCATTTTATCATATTTTATCCATATTTTTTGTACTACTATACCTAAAACATTAGGGATATCTTCTAAAATTAGAAGCACAAAAATGTTTTGAATACCCAAAATATTGTACTTATTTCAAAATGGGAGCAAAGGAAAATACAATTGTACAATGGAATAGACTACTAAAAGAATGGATATTTGGGGGGGAAATGTAGGTTTCAAAAAAGGATAGTGTATAGCCATAAGTTGGAACTTGGATGGGGAGTTCCAGATCTAAATAACTATTATGACGCATTCCAACTTAAATCACTACTAGAGTTAGGAGAGGAAAGAGAACGGAAATGGGTTAAATTTGAGAATGAGATCAACAATAATGTAAGGCGAAAGATTTATGCGATCTGAAGAGAAACCAGAATATTGATCAACAATAATATAGGAAGACTAGGTATTTTTTTACGAAGTTAAGGCTAAAGACCTAAAACTAACAATAGGCTCTAGAAGAGCAACACTAGAAGTTTGGAAGAAATGGCAACCGAAATGACTAGGAAGACCTAGATGGGCGCCATTAGAAACTATTATGGAAGAGGAGCAAGAAAATAAATTGTGGGACTCTAAGGTCCAAAGGATACCACAGAGTGGGGGATATGTTTAGAGGGAAAACCCTTAAGCCACTACAAGAAGTAATAGAGGAGATAGGTAAGCAACATTGGCTAAAAATAGCAGGTCTCTATAAGGCAGTAAAGAAGATTAATGAAAAAGAAGAAATATGGATAGATTAATCAATGGAAGAAATATATAAAGAAATGACTAAGAAAAAACAAGGTGTAGTAGGGAAAATTTATAAAAAGATATCAAATAAAGATAAAATAATAGAATCTACAAAAAATGTGAAGTAGAGAAGGTCAGATAGAGAGGATGGCAGAAAAAATCATGAAAGGAATAGATGAAATTAAGGCAATTAAATTTAAAGAACTTGAATATAAATTTCTCACAAAATGGTACAAGACACCAGCCCAATTAGCTAATATGATCCCAGGACTAAACTCCCTCTGCTGGCATTGTAGACAATCTAAAGGCTGGTTTGCACATATGTGGTGGGAATGCAGAGAAGCAAGGGCATTCTGGACAGAAATTACTAAAGCTATAAGGAAAGTAAGTAAAAACATAGACCTCAACTTAATGTTGATAAGTACAATGGGAAGCCCGATAGTGGATAAGAAGGATCAAACCTTAGTTAAGGCTATGATATCGGCGGGTAAAGCAGTTATAGCTTTGGGTTGGAAAGATAAAAGTAGATGGACAGTTGAAATCTGGCACAACTATTTGTTTGAGTTTATACAGTCAGACATTGTGGCAACTATACGCAAGGAGACAACATGGGAAGGAAAACCTACAGAAGTTCGGAATAGATGGAAGAACTATTTGGACTGGATATCAAAGGAAGGAAGAAAAGACATTCAGTGGAAGATTCAGACTTTGTCCCCATGGCTGGGGTCAAAAGAATAAAGACAACACGAAGATAGGGAAGGGAGGAGGGAGGGAGGGGAAGGGGAGGAAATTGTAAGAAATTGAATTACATGCGTTGTAAAAGTTTAAAAGGAAAAAAAAAACTAATTAAGAACTGATCCCTGTGGTACCCCACTGCTTACCCCCCTTCACTGAGAGAACTGCCCATTTATACTCACTCTCTGTTTTCTATTAATTAGACAGTTTTTGATCCATAAAAGGACTTGTCCTTTTATCCCATGATTTTTGAGCTTACTTAGGAGCCTTTGATGAGGAACTTTATCAAAAGCTTTCTGGAAGTCAAGGTAAACAATATCTATTGGATCCCCCTTGTCCACATGTTTGTTCACCCCCTCAAAGAACATTAACAGGTTTGTGAGACAAGATCTTCCCTTACAGAACCCATGCTGAGTCTGGCTCAATTGGTTTTGTTCATCTATGTGCCTACTAATTCTTTCCTTAATAATGGTTTCCACCAATTTACCCGGTATCGACATCAGACTGACTGGCCTGTAATTTCGCGGATCTCCTCTGGAACCCTTTTTAAAGATGGGAGTGACATTAGCTACCTTCCAGTCTTTAGGAATGGAGGCAGATTTTAAGGAAAGATTACATATTTTTGTCAGGAGATCCACAAGTTCACAATTGAGTTCTTTCAGAACTCTCGGATGTATGCCATTTGGGCCTGGTGATTTATCAGTTTTTGAGTCATCTATCAGTTTTAGGACCTCCTCTCTCGTCACCTCAATCTTACTCAGGTCTTTCAACACCCCTCCTGAAATCAGCGGTTCTGGGGTGGGCAAGCACTTCTCATCTTCCACAGTGAAGATAGAGGCAAAAAATGCATTTAGCTTCTCAGCCATTTCCCTATCTCCTCTGGAAATATACGTTAAAAAAATTAAAATATACGTTAAAAAAAGAGATGCTTCTTTTGAAGAGAAATTCACCTTGATTGGTCCCTTACAGAAACATTCATTAAAAACACACACACTACCAGCATTATGCAACATCATAATAATTTTTCACAGGAAGTGATCATGTTTCACCTGCTGTGTATGCAAAAGTTCCCAGGTTTAATCCCTAGTGGCTCCAGTTCAATGATTTTAGATAACGCATAAGAAAAACATGTCTCTATCTGAAATCCTGAAGAACTGTTGCTATTCACAATAGATAATCCTGAGCTAGATGGTCCACAACAGATAATCCTGAGCTAGTCTGACTTGGTATAATGCAACATCATGTGTTCACTCTGCCATTTTTCTTTGGGTTTTAGTTGTAGTTTAGTTTTATTGTTGTGATTCACATCACCATGTATTGTGCTATGAGACTGACTAGATGGTGAATATCCCAGACTGTAATAATTGAAGCTGATGTCAGGGGGCCAGACAGCATGAAGGAGGGCACAACGTTAGATATTGGGAGGTCTCAGAAAGAGAAAGCCAGGAAATCATAAAGATCATTTATATGAGTTATGGCTGAAACTGCCATTTTTTTATAAGCTTTGGAATCCAGAAGTGATCTCTGGAACATGCTTGCTCATATATAAACTTCAGTTATCATCTCCATTTTCAGTACTTTCTCACTGAGAAATATCACAATCAACAAGTAGCTTACAGAATCAATATATAGTGAAGTCTGCCGAAGATGACATCATTTAATCAAGTATTTGAGAAAACTAGGCAGGATGATGGGTCTGAAGTGTATTGTGGATGAGGCTGGATAATTGAGTATGAAATCAAGTCAGGTCAAGCAGCTGAAGGGTTATAAGTCTGAGTGATGCAACTGAAACAAAGTCAGGATTGATGAAGGCAAAGGCAAAGTCTAGGTAGATGCACAGTTAAGTCAGGTAAGAGTCTACAAGAGATGCCCGGCATGAGATCAAGAACCAGGATTAACAGACTCGTCACAGTCGTCACTTTATGACTGAGAGATGCTTCAACTGTGGGTCCCAGCAGCTTTATACCTCCTGATCAGTGTTCCCTCAAAGCTGAGTTAGTGTGAGCTAACTCACAGTTTTTTTGCCTCCAGCTCACACATTTTTGTCTTAGCTTAGGAAAGATGGTTCCAGAGCAAACTAATTTATGCAGTAACTAAATGCTTGCTCACAACTTTAATGCCAGTAGCTCACAAAGTAGAATTTTTGCTCACAAGACTCCACAGCTTAGACCAGGGGTGTCAAACATATGGCCCTGGGGCCGGATCAGGCCGGATCCAGCCCACAGTGGAACTAGCTGTATTTTGCTTCTTCTTCCAGTTCTGCTGCTGCTGTGTCATCGTAGGTTTGCAGCTTACAGATACACACCTGAACAGCATACTCAAGGTTGCAACAGCACAGACATTTTGATGCAATAATTCAGAGCAAGAGGTGTCAGTTATCAGACACTGTTAAATAAACAAAATATTGCAAGAGTGCTAATGTTTTAAGCATGTTTTTAAGTTAAAAAACCCCTTTGTGATTGTGTCCTTTATAAAGTTTATATCTCCGCTACCTGGCATTGCATTTTATGACACACATGTCCTGGCCCAACAAGGTCTCATTTATGACAGATCCGGCCCTCATAACAAATGAGTTCGACACCCCGGCTTAGAGGGAGCATTGCTCCAGATTAGATTTTGTTGGACTTTTCAGTCAACTGTTCCCAAGTTCCCTACAAGCAGGGGGTGCTTTCTCTGCTGGTCATCTTGAATATTATGTTGTGGTGCAAAGGAGATTTGTTCAACAGCCTTTCCTGCAAGCAGGATCTGCAAGTCTTTGCAGATGCTGACTCCAGGTTGTAGGTCTAAGTTTCCATGGTACTGATTACAGTTATCTGAAAATGCAAGATGTTATTCCTAGAATTGTTCCAAAGGTATGTTTAAATATCTAATTTAGTAAGCATTTGTAAAGCTTACAAAAATGTTTCAGTGCAGTTGATAATGTAATGTAAAGTTCAAAAATGCTTAAACAAAGTTTAATAATGTAATGTAACAATGTTTTAAACATGTAAATGTGTACATAATTTTTACTAGTGGGCAATATTACATTTTGTTAAATGGTTTATGGTTTTCATGAAAATCTAGGGCTGGTGTTTTGTGTGTGTGTGTGTTTTGTAATTTACCAAGAATAATTTCCCATCTTTGTGATAAAAACAACATTGCATTCCGAATGTTAGAGAGCAAAAGATACATTGTGTACGTAGTTTGGAAAATTAAGTTTTCCAACCAAATGAAGATGGGTTTATATTTCCCATACAGAATAATTCTGAATATAGTCCCCCCCCCCTTTATTGTGGTACTTAAGCAAGGTTGGTATCAAGAGTATGTTTAACTCCTCATAAATGCTTCTTTTTCTTCTTGGCTGCACTGGCTTGGGTCCATTGGCTTTTCAATGTGTGGAAGGATTTCTGTTTGCAGAGTATAACTTCCCAGCTTTTCGTCACTCATACTGCAGCCCAAAATACCCCCGGAAATGCTGTTCCTGGAGTCCCCTGTCCCCCAGAAGCTGCATTTCAGGGGTCATTTGGAGCTGCCACAGGAAGCCATATTTCCCAGTCAGAAAACCTTCCACCCACAGAAATGCTCTGGTGGATCCAAAGGTGAAAGGTGTCGGATGTGGACTGGGTTTTGATATAGTGCAGTTCAAATTTTTGAGTGAGTTTTTTCACAGTGTTAGGGTACAAAATTCTCAGATGACATACTCTGTGATTGCTCAGTATTATGGGAAGAGTATGTATATTTATTTCAGGGAGTGGGCCACATGTTTGAGGGTTCAGCCATTCCATGAACCCAGATGTTCATGAACAGCTCCATTGACCTGGCACCAAAGCTCCATTTTATATTTTATTACTGATTTTTTTTCTTGTTTGTCATAAAATTCTTTATTTGTTGTTTTAAATGAATTCCATAAAAACAACAGAAACCACCATTTCATTCCTACTCAGTATTCAGCCCCACTTTGCAGGAACCTGGTCTTCACTTGTCATGCAATAATTACAGTCTTCACTTGAACATGTTAACTACTACAAGGGGGTTATGTCATAATTACCTTGAGCAATGGTAAGGCATAATGAAGCAATATGTAAGATGGGAATCCTATGACATCTTTACTTTTCCTTAAAATGATAATGCAGACTTGCAATTCTGGCTTCACCTGTGGCTTCCTCTACTGGGTTTTAGTTGTATTATTTTTTTCTGTAGCTTTTTATGTTTTGCTTTTCAAAAGGATATGTGCTGTAATGGGACATGGAGAAAAAGTGGTGTTTTGAAAGGCTAATGGAAATGCTCAATTAATGTTCAGCTTGTATGCATATAATGAATCTAAGAGATCAGCACTTGATGCTCTAGCTTCAGGCAACTGCAGTTCTTTATTTCTGGTTAAAAATGGAAAGCAGTAGCCAATCCCCCCCCCCTTTAGGTCATTTAGGGTATAGAAAAAATTGTGCTAATGCACTTTTATTCATGCATTTTTTTTGGTATGGCATCTTATTAACATGTATTTCAAGCAACACTGAATTTATCACATTTTATTATTTTATTTTATTTTTATTGTACTATTGATTACATAGTAGAAATGTGTTCTTGCCTTCTAATGTGTCATGATGAAATAGAGGTTGGAACAGTGAAATGTTATGTGAATGAAAAAATGTGAACATATGGTATTGGGGTGTACTGCCAAATTAATTTCCCACATACATGTTGAAAACAAACAGAATTCATCAACTTGGGGGTGATAGACAAAAGACATTACATTACCAAATGAGTTACTATTGATCAGATCAGAAGAGAATCAACAATTAATTATCACGTATGAAGATGAATCTTAATTGCTTATGATACAAAAGCATTCTAAAAGTTTCTTGGAAGAAGAAACTTAAACTTGAAGTGAAAGCTGCAATTTCACTTCTGTGATTAATCTGATAAATACGTCCTGAATAAGGGAGACAGTAAGACACTACCATAGAAAGGTGCTTTACTTGTCTATGACTTTATCTAATGTTACTGCTAGGATGGACATTCATAAGACAATAATAAATTGATGCACAATTGTCTCCAGAATAAGAGTACCTGGGATGGTTATTAAGATCTAAGGCAGGGGTGTCAAACTCATTTGTTACAAGGGCCAGATCTGACATAAATGGGACTTTGTGGTGCCAGGCCATGCATGTCAAATTTTATAAAAGATACAAATACAATTAAATGTATTATTTTATTTACTTAAAATACAAATATGTTTAAACCCTTGCAATAGTTTTTTATTTATTTTTAAAGAGGCATTCCAAGAGCACTCCAAGCTCCTAACCCCTAACCTCTGGCACTGGCACCAGGGGTGCCCCATCAGAGGTTGGGAGTGGGATCCCTACCCCCGAACCGCCCCGGCTCAGGCAAAGGACCTCCATCTTCATCAGATTCAGTTTCAGTCAGCTGAGTCCAAGCCAACCAGCCATGGCTTGTAATGCCCGGTCCAGATCTTCTGGTCTGGAGTTGTACCGGCTGCCCACCATCAGATAGAGCAGGGTGTCATCAGCGTACTGGTGACATCCCAGCCCATGCCTCCGGGCAATCTGGGCAAGGGGGTGCATATAGATGTTAAATAGCATCGGGGATAGCACTGCCCCTTGAGGCACTCCACAATCCTGTGGGTGCCTTCTGGACTGCTGTTCCCCTTGTGCCACCCTTTGTCCCTAACCTTGGAGAAGTGAGCCATTGCAAGGCAAGCCCCTGAATTCCTATGCCGGCGAGGCGGTGGATCAGTAACTGATGGTCAACCGTGTCAAACACTGCCGACAGGTCCAACAGCAACAGTACTGCCAATCCGCCCAATCCAGATGCCTCTGGAGGTAATCCATGAGGGTGACCAGTGACCAGTGCCATCTCCGTCCCATGCTCAGGGCGAAAACCGGACTGGAAGGGGTCTAAGATGGAAGTGTCATCCAAAAAGCTCTGTAGGTGGATTGCTACCACCCTCTCTATTATTTTGCCCAAATAGGGCAAATTGGAGACCGGCCAGTAGTTGGCCAATTCCGCCGGATCCAAATATGGTTTCTTCAGGAGACAGTGGACCACTGCTTAATTGAGCACCCCAGGGAACTCTCCCTCTACCCCATTGTACTTAAGTTCTCCAACATATGTATAGGGTTAGTTTCAGAAATGTATAATTATGAAAGTAATAATGGGAAACCCAAAAGGATTTGTGGGAGGGGATCTCATTTTCTCTTCCCCCACTATTTCCTGTTTCCCATCACTGAAAGCCCTCATAGCCAGAAAAAGCAGGAACAGGAGAGAGGCTGTCTCATCGACCAGCCAACCTACTTTTGTCTTTAGCTTTTCTTCCTTCTTTCCTCTGGCAGCCTCTACCTGGAAAAACTATGACACGGTTGCTTGGTACCAGCCACTAGGCTGGGTTCACTTTTGAGGTGGGGAATCTGATACATATAATTGCCCTAATGTGTTGGCAATTTCCAGCTCTCCCATTGGCTGTGCTGTGCACTCCATCAGCCATTGGCCCATCAACTGCCATTCAAGAGTACTTCCGTGCCATTGGCTAGGTGCTGGGTCTGCTCCTCTTCCCCACCCACTGTCAGCCTGGTGTCAGGTAGCCCTGTCATGGATCTGGAGTGTGCAGGGGTGCCCTCCTCCTCGTTCACAGCTCTTCCCTGTCCAGCTATTATGCACTATCTCTGGCTTGACCTTGTAGTCTCCAGCTGCATTTACTCTGCTGGGAAAGTAATGAGTTTTTGCTGTGCCGCGCGTGAGAACTATAATCATTGGCTTCAGGTCCGTGGGGGGGGATGTTTGATTTCACTATAAGTCAGAGGCCCTTATACTGTCGGCCATTCCTGACACAAACTGTATAAGTGTTCTTTAGTACTGGAAACCCTAATAAAGCAGTTATCTTCTCCTGAAGCCCTTGTGTGGTCTGACCCTGTGTGGTCTGTCCCTGACACCTGGACACTGTTCCCTGACAGAATAAACTGCCAAAAGGTCTGTATCTTCTGACAAAGGCACTTCTGCTGCTTGGCTCCTGTGGGACTAACCTTTCCCTCAGAGGCTGTTCCTAGGCAACCAAGCTTGGTTCTGTTAGTAAAAAGGCAAAAACAGGAGGCCCTTTCCAGGCTTTTGTGGGGAACTCATTGGGATTCCCAGCACCAGGTTGGGAAATTTTTTGATATTTTGTGGTGGAGTCTATGGAAGGCATCGTTTGGGGAGGAAAGAGGCCTCAGCTGAATAGAATGCCATAGAGCCCACCCTCTAAAGCAGTTCTTTTCTCCAGGCGGGGGGAGATATCTGTTGTCTGGAATTCAGTTGTGATACCCGGCGATCTTCAGGCTCCACCTGGAGGTTGGCTACCCTAGTTGTAACAGTTAGCACTTCAGAGCAAGGTCTGTCAGATCCAGGTTCTTGCTGTGGAAGTTGTGTGGGTGATTTCGAACCAGTCACAGACTTTCAGTCTAACCTACCTCATAGGGTTGTTGTGCAGAACAAAAGGGGGAGAGGAGAATGATGGAATCTGCTTTGGTCTCCACTGTGGAGAAAGACTGTACTTTTCCTCCTGGGGAACAGACAAACACAATCAAAGATTTTTTAAACTTTAAATAAAACTTGCTTAAAACACTAGCAATCTTGCAGTATTTTGTCTATTTAACAGTCTCTGATAACTGACACCTCTGCTCTTAATTATTTCGTCAAAATGTCTGTGCTGTATGCTGCTCAGGTGTGTATCTGTAAGCTGCAAACCTACTTTTGATTTATTTACATTTATTACAGAAATGCTCAGTCTTCCTAGCCTAGGACCCAGGGGAAAACATGAAATGACTGGGCACTGCAACCTTTTGTACATACGTTGCTTCATGTGCTGGTCAAGAAGAAGAAGAAGAGATTGGATTTATACCCCACCCTTCACTTGGAGTCTCATAGCGGTTTACAAACTCCTTTCCCTTCCCCTCCACACAAGACACCCTGTGACGTAGGGGGGGCTGAGAGACCTCTGAGAGAACTGCTCTTTCGAGGACAGCTCTGACAGAACTATGACTTGCCCAAGGTCATCTAGCAGTTGCAAGTGGAGGAGTGGGGAATCAAACCCAGTTCTCCCTCTGAGAGGAGGACATCTTGCTGGGTGTTTCCCACCCTATCCTTAGGGAGGCAGGAACCAAACTTTCATTTCCTGTCCTCTTGGTGGGACACGCCCCCGGATTCAGTTTTGTTCCTGCCTCAATAGTGAGAGCAGCACTGTTAGCACTCGTGCCTGTTTAGCAGCCTTTTTCTTATTCACAGCCTTTTCCCTCCAACTTTTCTAATTCTCGCTTTCCTAGTCTCCTATTCCCGCCCCCCTTTTCTCCTTTGCTGACTTTACTGGCTTACTTTTCTTCTATCCTTTCTTCTCCCTTCCTCCCCCCCACCCGACGCCCCGGCTGGGGCATGTCGGAGATAGACGACTCAGACGGATTTTTCTCCAAAGACGAATCGGGAGAGGCATTGCTATCAGCCCAAAGAGCCTCTAAGCAAAAGCAAGGCGTGGCTTCCACCCCCGCTGCAGCAGTGGGCTCTGCAGCACCAAAAGATAAAGGTGCCAAAAAGCGGCCCCGCTCTCCAGCCCCGGTGCACAATGCGGGTGCCATTTTGGAATTGGCGGCCAAGCGCAAATCCCCAGAGGAGGGAATGGTAGGCTGTGGGGTGGCTGTCGCTGCTTCCACAAGCCATATTATGGATGCAGAAGACATCCCTGAAATTCCAAACACCCAGGTGCCGACCGACTGTGGAGACAATTTGATTCAGCCAGGTCTACTTGTGAGTAACCCAGTCAGGGGCGGTAACATGCTTCTAACGCACGAAGTAATAACCTAACCTACACAGGGCTCCCCAATTAGAAGATAGGTTTCAGGATCCTCCCCATGCATTCCCCAGCCATAGTCCTTGGGGGTGGGTGTGCTCTGGTTGTTTAGAGGAAGAAAGACCACGCTGGCCAACCAAAGCTGCTAGGAAGACTCATTTTTGCCATATGCAGACAGACCCTCAGTGGGACCTCTCACAAGCTGAGGATAGTGAGATTGGAGAGTGAGAGGAAGGAGACTTCTTCTCAGATGAAGAAGAAGAAGAGGAAATGGAGGTTCCTAAACCATCGATGAGATTTTTCAAATCAGAGTACTATATGTGCCTGCTTAAGAAGACCATGTCGGCCTTAGAATTGATCCCTAAACCCAAACCAGATGACCCCTCTAACACTGATTCTACAGATGGGTCTAGACCTAGAGGGAGTAAGGACTATTTCCCAGGAACCCCGGGGTTCGAAAAAGTTTTCCCATTTCCCGAATCTTTAGAGAACAGCTGGTTAAGGAGTGGGCCAAACCCATGGCTAATAAGAGTTGCCCTCCTAATATTAAGAAACTGTATGCTTTGCCTAACTTCACTGATAAATTCTTGCAGATCCCTCTAGTGGATGTTCCTATTACTGCTCTTCAGACCTCAGGCCTGCTTTCTGAAGATGGCATAGGCATGGTAAGAGATAGTCTAGACAGGAAAGCTGAATTTGCTTTACACAAAGCCCATGAAGCTACAGCCATGGCCATCAGAGCTACCGCCATGGCCACGGTGGTAGCTAGAGCATCTATTGCCTGGTCCAAAAAGATGTCCCAGCTGATTGCGGATTCTAACAAGTGCCTGGCTGAGGGAGCGAATAGACTCCTTCAGGTCTCTTCCTTCAGATGCCACCCTCGATGCCATGATTTTCTCTTCTAGGGCCCTGGCTTCCACAGTAGCAGCCAGGAGAACCCTATGGCTCCGGGCCTGGCAAGCTGACCTACACACCAAAGGGATTATGACACCGTATCCATTCCAAGGTGACTGCCTTTTTGGTGACTCTTTGGACAAAATACTTATAGAAACAAAGGATGCCGCATTACCTGGGCAGAAGCGACAGGAGGGGCCCTGGAAATTTTTCCTTTCAAGGCGCCAGATCATCTTTCTGATTCAACCGTGATGGCAGACGTCCCTCTTGGGGAACTTCCAGACAGAACTTCAGATGTGGCTCCTTCCAAAACAGTTCACACAGTTTCTTCTCTTCCAGAGATGACAAGTCCGGAAGAGGCAACAAGAAACCCAGTGCATGACTACACAGCGGTTCCGGTGGTGGGACGGCTGCTACTATTCCATCACAAGTGAGTAGAGTCCCATGCAGATGCCTGGTCTCAGGAGGTCACAAGAAAGGGATAGTCCATCAAATTCCTGTACAGACCTCCAGATTGCTTTGTCCTCTCACCAACTTTAAAAAATCCAATCAAGCTACAAAGAACTCCGGATGCAGTACAGCATCTATCCAGCATTCTCACTATCAAACCTGATCCCCTCCCCCAAAGGGGACAGGGTGTGTATTCCATCTTCTTCACCATGCCCAAAAGAAATGGAAGCTGGAGGGCCATCCTAGACCTAAAGTTCCTAAACAAGTTCGTATGTTTGAGACACTTCTGCATGGAGACCCTTCACTCGATTGCAGAGGCACTCCAGCCAGGAGAGTTCCTCACTTCTGTCACTTCAGAGTTCCTCAATTCTCTCACTTCAGGAGGCTTACCTTCATGTGCCAATTGTAGAAAGTCACAGACGCTTTCTGCGGTTTTGTGTCCAAGGACAGCCCTGGCAGTTCAGGGCCCTGCCTTTTGATCTATCCACAGCCCCCAGGGTATTTCCACGATGCTGATCCATCCAGTCATGCTTTTGAGATAACAAGGTGTTCATGTCCACCCATATTTGGATGACCTTCTAATCCGCTCAGCCTCTCAAGTGACATCTGTTCAAGATACAGTGGCAACGGTACAGTGCCTTCAGGAGCATGGTTTCCTGGTGAATCTCGAGAAGAACTGTCTCACTCCATCTCAAACCATAGAACACTTGGGAGTAATTTTGGACACGGTGCAAAACAAGATGTTTCTACCCAGACCCAAAGCGGACGCCATCCGCCACCTTTGCCAGCAGATTGCCAGAAGCAGGAGGTCTTCACTCATGACCCTAGCCAGACTGATGGGCCTCTTTGTATCCTGTATAAACATGGTCCCTTGGGCTCGCCTTCATTCGAGACCACTTCAACAATTGCTGAGACCTTTTCAATAAAAAGTCATGCACCGGGAGGATATGCTTGTCGTCATCTCTCCTGTGGTGCATTACAGCCTCACCTGGTGGATAAGATTGTCGAACCTTCAGAAGAGACTCACATTCTATGTGACAGAATGGAAGCAAGTGGTGACAGATGGCAGCCTTCTAGGCTGGGGTGCCACTCATCTCAACACTCCAACACAGGGTCTCTGGTCCCCCGCAGGAGAGCAAACTTCCAATAAATGTCTTGGAACTGAGGGCTGTCAGGCTAGCTCTGACTCGTTTCCATCGTCAGGTCTTGGGCAGTCATGTCTTGATCAGAACAGACAATATCGCGACAAAAGCCTACATAATCCACCAAGGGGGATCCAAATCTGCCCGCCTTCATCAGAAGGCATTAAAACTCTCTCGGTGGGCAGAGATCAATGTTGCTTCCATCAAGGGAGCCCTGAATACTCAAGCCGACTGGCTCAGCGAGCGGAGGCCATTCTGATAGCTCCTTATTGGCCACGAAGGCTGTGGTTCTAGGAAATACAGTGCCTGTCAATTCAACCTCCCCTCTATCTCCCAGTAACTCCTGACATGCTGTCTCAGGGACCAGTATGGAATCCGGATCCGGGCTGGCTTCATCTGACCGCCTGGCCCTTGAGCGGGAAGGACTTCTCAACCTTGGCTACTCAGAGAAAGTGACCAACACAATACTGATGGCTCAAAGACAGTCCACATGCAGAATTTATAATACCACCTGGAAGGCCTTTGTGCGATGGGCCAAAAGGAAGTCGATAGACCCATTGAAACCACGCTTCAGGAACCTACTCGCCTTCCTCCAGGACGGTCATGATTCTGGTCTTCGAGCTTCTACTCTTCGAAGACAGGCCTTGTCTACGGTTCTTCCACACCCGCCTTTCTCACACAGATTCCCTACCTGGAGACTTAACCTGGTCCTCGATGTGCTAACCAAGCCGCCTTTTGAACCAATCAAGAACATTCCCCTCAAGTGGCTCCATATGAAAACCCTGTTCTTAGCAGCGGTGACCTCCACTTGTAGAGTCTCGGAGTTGGGAGCCCTTTCAGCTAACCCACACCTTTGTGTGTTCCACAAGGACAAAGTTGTCTTGGTTCCTGACCCTACCTTTCGACCTAAGGTCAATTCCAAGTTCCACTAATCTCAGGAGATGTCTTCCCTCATTCGGTCCAAATCCTTCCCATTCACAGGAACGCATCTGGCATTCTTTAGATGTTCGCCGAGCCCTGAGGGTGTTCCATCATCATACCAGCTACTTTCGAAAATCAGGGTCCTTGTTCATTTCAGTATCTCCACTCAATAGGGGGTGCAAGATGTCTAGTTCTTTCATTAGTTCTGTACTCAAGCTATGCATTGCTGAAGCCTACTGAGCAAAAAAGCTGGTTCCTCCGATGGGTATCACTGCTCACTCAATTTGTAGTGTGGCCACCAGTGCGGCCTTCTCGAACAGAGCTTCAGTGGAAGAAATCTGCAATGCTGCCACATGGTCCTCCGTTTCAACCTTCGTTAAACACTACAGGATCAACATCTTTGATTCAGAGGACGCTGCTTTCGGCTGGAGAGTTTTGCTGACAGAGTAGATGAGGACACACCCGAAGATTACGGACACTGTTCTAGGAGGTCCCAGCAAGATGTCCTCCTCTCAAAGGGAGAACGGGCCATTGGTACTTACCGTGAAGGGTCCTTCTCCTCTGAGATGACGGAGGACATCTTGGGCCCTCCCATCTCATCATCAACTCTGTCTGTTCTATTTCTTTCAGTGCTAATCTCAACTTTCCTGTTCTCTTGATAGTTTTTCAAGTTTGTATTATCATGTTGGTAGAATTTTCCAGTTATTTAGCTAGTTACTGCTTCTCGGAGTTCCTAACTGAATTCAGGGGCGTGTCCCACCAAGAGGACAGGAAATGAAAGTTTGGTTCCTGCCTCCCTAAGGGATAGTGTGGGAAACACCCAGCAAGATGTCCTCCTTCATCTCAGAGGAGAAGGACCCTTCATGGTAAGTACCAATGGCCCGTTCTCCCAGATTAGAGTCCGCACACTTAACCACTTGTTGTGTACTAAGATGACCGCGACCGCATGTGCCTGGCCATGTTCTTTACCAGACTCATGGACCTTCAGGTCTAGAACAATAGCCCCCGTGGATCCTAGTGAGAACCAATGGGTATGCTAGGATCCTGAAGAGAACCTATCATTACCGGGCCTCTGCATATAGAGCCTATCACATGAATTGGGGGGGGGGTGTTGGGTGTGAGTGTGTGCACCAATATAAGCCGGACTCGTGCCGACTAAGTTGTCTTTGATTGCTACGATGTAATTAATAAATGTGAGCTGATTTCACTATGCTACGCCTGGAACTCCACTACTTTTCACCACTATACCAAACAAAGAACATGAGGAGGCATCCTAACACAGACTGAGGGCCATGTGTTTGTCTACAAAACTGGATCATTTATTTATTTATATTTAAATTTATACCCCACCCTACCCCGAAGGCTCAGGGCGGCTTACAGGGCACTAAGTGCCAGGTTAAAACAATACAATCTGATTTACAGCAAATTACCAACATGAGGGCATGAATACAGTGAAAAGGGGGAGGGAACCCAGTTGCACCCAGGAGAGCCCTTGCATAAAGAGCCCAACAACATACATACACACACTGTAGCAAGGTGCACAAAAGCTCATACCTTGAACAAAAATTTGTTGGTCCTAAAGGTGCTTGGTATTTCTCCTGTGTGATTGAGGCAGCCCAGCAAAGCAAACTCTCCCTCATTCCCTCCCTCCTTTCAGGGAGGAGCCTCAGCCAGTAGAAGGAAAGAAAGGCTGCCCTTTGTCTCCTGCAGCCTGGCCAGGAAGCAAACTCTGGTTGTTCCCTCCCTCCCCCTGAGGGAAGGAGGGGGAGGAGCCTCAGTCAGTTCTTTACCAGACTCTCTCTATCGCATAGGAGAGCCTTGCCTATCTCCCTCTCCTGTACGATTGAGAGAGACTGGTAAAGCAAGCTGTAACATGGCAGCAGCAGCAGAACTGCAAATGTAACTAGGAAACAGCCAGGGCCTTGTGAGCCTGATTGGGGCCCTCTGAGGGCCTGATCCAGCCCACAGGCTGCATGTTTGATACCCCTGAGTTAGCGCTTCAAAGCAGCATCTGCCAGACCCAGGCTCTTCCTGTGGACTGATTGGGTGATTTCAGACCACTCACAGACTTTCAGCCTTACAGGGTTGTTGTGCAAGTCAAAAGGAGGAGAGGAGGAGGATGTGAGTTGCTTTGGTCTCCACTGTGGAGAAAGACTGTACTTTTCCTAGGTAGAGGCTACAAGGAGGGGGGGAAGAGATGGAAAATTGAAGTCAAAGGGGCAGATAACAATATGTTGAAGGTTGGCTGGGAAAGAAATAGGGTTGCCACCTCCGGGTTGGGAAATTTCTGGAGATTTGAGGGCTGGAGTCTCGATAGGGTGGGGTTTGAGGAGGGGTGGGTACAATGCCATAGACTGTATCCTCCAAACCAGCCATTTCCTCCTGGAAAACCATTTTGCCAATCTCCAGTGGAGGGCTGGAGATCACTCAGAATTACAACTGCTCTTCAGATGTCAGAGATCAGTTCCCCTGGAGAAAACGGTGGACTCTGTCTCATTATATCCTGCTGAGGTCGCCACAACAAATTGACACTGAATGCCCAAGGCCAGGGCACCTGCCCAGAGTCTCTTTCTAGAGCTTCTTGTATTTATTTCCATAACAGGCCTTATTCTATAATACAATACAATACAATAACTTGTTATTCTACAATAACTACAATAACTTGCAGGAGGGCAAGTATTCCCTTCCCCACACTATTCCTCTCCCTCACTCTGGTAGACCCCATATCCTTTCCCTGCTTCCTTTTCTCATTCCCACCAATCTCCTAGCCTCCCTTTTATCTGTTCTGCATCTTCAGCATATTTATTATTTATTTACTTCATTTATACTCTGATCTTCTCCATAATAGTGTTCCAAGTGGCATACAATGTCCTCTCCTCCATTTTATCCTTGTAACAACTCTGTGAGGTAATTTAGGCTGAGAGTGTATGACTGGCCCAAAGTCACCGTGTGAGGTTTCACAGCAGAGTAGAGACTTGGATCTCCCAAATCCTAGCCTGAAACTATAACCACTTTATAACACTGGCTTTCAGGGAGTGGCTAATGTTGCAAAGTAGCAAGCAGCCAGTCATGCAGATTGTGCGGTAGTAAGTTGCTTGGTGGTTTCTACCAGGCCTGGCCCCAATAAATCTTCCCTTAATGGCCCAAAGGGCCCTGCCCCACCCTGCCTTTTATAGACAGAAACAGGCTTGAAGGCAGGCAGTGCTGTTGCCATTGCCTAGCAATGGCTACTGAAAGCATTTCTTACTTAAAGCTATAGGTGCTGCTTCTATTATTTGGGTGTTTTTTTAAATCACCCAATTTTGGGGGGGGGTTGGGTTTGTGGAGGTTTTTTTAGATTTCAGATTCTTCTGCAAACAAAAAGCATTTGCAGGTTCAAAGAATGATCTGACTGACCTATTTATTGCTCCTATCACTGGATTTAAGTATCCATAAATTTGGCCACATTGAAAATTAGATATATTGATGATGCAGTCTTATAGACCCTCGTTCATCAATCCACATCATCCCCCATGCATAATTTTTGTTGTCATTAAAGCTTTTTTTGTAACTTTTGCAGCTAGCAGGTTGTTTCAAAGGGGACTTTTGGTCTTATCCAGCAAGATTTTTTCTTATGTTCTTAAAGAGGCATTTCTGCTACAATAGTTAGTAGCCAGCCTGGTTGGTTGTTTAGTGCATGGTGTTTGTGATGTTTTGGCAGGGGGGGAATAATTCAGCCTCTATAATTTTAAGCCAAACAGCATCATCACCTAACCACCAATTCTGGTTTGTATTAGAGAATTCTTACGAATAGTGTTAGATTTGAAAAATGATGTAATTTGAAACCAGAATGTTTGCAGTTCTGATCCAATTTAATACACACAAAAATGGTAATTATGGAACAGGGTGAACTGGAACAATTAAGAGTGGTGTGTGTCAAAGCATCCTGGTAAATAAGTTCATCAATTAATACATTAAATAGATTTATTTCATCTCCATAAGTACATGTATAGTCAATAAATTTCTGAATCACATTTGGATTTCTACATTAATAGTAGGACAAATTATATTGAAAACTGGTGAGTTTGACTTTGTTTTTGCTTGATATGTCATATAGAAATTTTATTCTAAACATACAATTCCAATTTAAGGGTAGAACTGCTCTGGCAATCAGTCTTTGTTCCTGACTCAAATAAAACACTCTATTCCATCTTAACTAGGCTAGCTTGTTAGCCGAATTGTTTTATTTACAGCAATTGGCAATATATAAATGGGTGCTTGCCAACTATACCAAGGTCTTGTTCCCACCAAGGGTTACCTGAGAAGGAGTCGAGGCTGGTGTTGTTAAAATAAATTTATTTTACTTAAAGAAAATAAATCTCATACAAACAATACTGATGCACTCACACATTCAATCAAGTTCCTTAGAAATACAGTTGCATTAGCAGGTAGGGTGATGATGGACTATACTTATCTGTCTTTGCAGCTTTGGTTGTTCCAATGAAGAATAGAGGGGAAGAAATGGAAAATTAAAGGGATCCACACTACCAGAACATAGCAGAACTGTGTGGGGGTCTCTTGACTGCAGATCAAGAGATCAAAGTAGAAGCAAGGGTTTGGGGATAGCAAGCTGGACAAAAGGGGAGTATAAAGCAGACAGGGGTTGTTGCGGGGGATGCTAGCTAGTTGATCAAGTAGGAGAGAGAGAGACCATGTGACTGGTTCTCTCCTTTTATCGGAGATCCAGGAGATGGGTGTTGACGGTGCCAACTTCCTGGCCCACCTCCCTGTTAGTCTGTCCCAAAAACAATCCTATTGGTTTCCTATAGGAGTGGGATGTTGCCTAAAGGAGTGGTCAATATTGAAATCTAATCTAATATCTTACTCAAAGAAGGACATCTGGGCAGGTGTGAAACCTTGGTGTCAGGATGCCAATGCAGGAACAAAGCATGGATGTGTTGTATGTGATCCCAACTAGATCTGCAATGGGGGCTGTCTCTTCTCAAAGCTGTTGTTTCTTACTGCTCACAATAATGGAGGTGTGTGCTCTTTCACCAGGCTGTTAACTGTGTAACCCCATTCACATGTAAGGCTTGTGCAGGCACCTTCTATGTGTTGCATCACAACAGGTGTCTTGGAATATACAGTTCTCTGAGCCTATGTGTGTGTATGCACAGTCCATTGTGTGTAGCAATACATATAAGTCTATAAAGCAAAATATCAAGTTCATTCTCTAACAAGCTGCTGAGCAAGTTAGCTGAAAAATAAAGTCCTGGAACTATTTTTGTAATATTTTTGCAGAAAGTGAGTTTTTGAGGAACTGGGTACATATACTGATAGTAGTTTGTATTCTCAGCATATGCCATAAAGAGATGTATTTTGTGGGGAAATCATCCTTTGAGAGCTAGAAACCAGTGAAAACATTCAGCCTGCTTGTAGATGTCACTTTTAATGTTGTTCCATTATTGCTCTGAGGTTAAGACTTTGAACTGCAGACTGGAAGGCTGATAGTTCGGCAGTTCGAGACCCTAGTGCCATGTGATGGAGTGAGCTCCCGTCTCTGGTCCAAGCTCCTGCCAACCTAGCAGTTCAAAAGGAAGATATTACAAATAGATAAATAGGTACCACTTCAGTGGGAAGGTAACAGTGTTCCGTGCACCTTGGTGTCTAGTCATGCCAGCCACATGACTATGGAGATGTCTTCGGACAGTGCTGGCCCTTCAGCTTGGAAACGGAGATGAGCACTGCCCCCTAGAGTCGGATTCAACTGGCTTTCAAGCAAGGGAAACCTTTACCTTTTACCTTTATTATTGCAAACTCCTAGTTCAGTGTGAGATTCATGACAGAGAATATAACAATGGAAGCCAGGGTGAAGCCAGGTCTACAAACTGGTCTGGAGTCAGATATCCAAAGGTCCAGTCAAGGTAGGAGGGTCAAAGGTCCAGGGGACCAGTTCCAAGACTTGGAAACAGGTGCAGGATACAGGGGTCTCGGTCCCAGGCTTCAAGAGCAATCACAGATTACCTGAGACAAGGTACAAGGCAGCAGGGTCAGGGTAGAGCTCTGTTTGGTAAACAGGTCAGTGCACAAAGGAGTGGTGAGCAACATTACTTCCACACCAAGCCTTGCTCAGCATGTTCCTTTTATCTGCACCTTTTACTGACTCATCACTTGAGGGCTAGGTGTCACTCCTTACACTCATGTTCACTTTTCTACAGGTGTGAATCTTTTACTGCAAGGACTCCACTCCAGGAACTAACACTCTCTTACGACAAGACCTCCACTCCAGGAACTAACACTGGCCATTGCTGAGCAGCCGAGGCACTTCTTCATCTCTCCTGAGCCACCAAGCACTCTCTTCTTCTATGCTCTACTGGCTCAAGAGAGGCTGGTAGGGAAGCTGGTCTTTATTGCATCTCTTTCTTCTCCTGGAAGATTGAGCAGCCCAGCCTTGACTGGGAAGTGTTCTCACCTCCTAATGTTCCCCCCATTGTGTTTGCTGCTGGATCTGTCTGCTCAGATGAGGCCCAATTCTTCAGATTCCTCTAGGAGGAGGATATAGCATCTGGCTGGCCCATGACACATGTTGATACAAGTCTGAATCTCTACCTTGATTCCTACTAGCTCTAAAATATTCATCTTCATACTATTAGCAATATGTGAACCCGATCTATAGATACCTAAACCCATTGATCAGGGCCACATAGATGCTTAACAGATTTTTCAGCAAATTTGGGGAACTCCCCAAATTCACAGAAAAATCTGAAATGTTTAAATTTCCCCCAAAGTAAAATTTTTAATGAAAAATTTAAGAAGTGATGTCAGTGCATACACAGAAAATGCACTTACTTTGCTTCTGTGGCAGCTGGGAGCTGCATTGGAGCTCAGCAGCAGCTGTAGCAGAGCCCTGGAGCATGGCCACAGTGGCAGCTGACACCAGGAGCCACTCTGGGCCTGGCTGCAGAGGAGCATGCCAGGAGCAGCTCTGTGGCGGCGGCAGCAGACTCAGGGCCCAGCCACAGTGGCGGTGGATGCTGAGAGCCACTGTGGGCATGGCCGCAGTGGTAGCACATGCTGGGAGCTGCTGGGAGCCACACCCTGACTTGAGTGATTGGGCTGCATATGCTGGCTCAGCAAGATGGGGGGAGATGGGATTCCCACCCATGAGTTTCACCCCCCCCTTTGTTTGACATATAATTGCATAACCTATTTCAAGAGATAGAAGTAATTGCTGTGAAAATATGAAAGCTATCATTTGTTTTTTGTTTTTGTTTTCAGCACATCTGGAAAAGCGGGGGGGATTAAGTAAGATTGCATTATTCATTTTCATTCATTTTCAAAATCCTATAGGAAGCCTCACATTCCACAGAGTTTTACAGAATCCATTTACTAAGCACACAACTTTAGCTGAACTACACAGTAAATAATGATAACAGGCTTTAAAGGATATGCTGGAAAAACAGACTGTATTAAACAATCTGTTTCAGGCAGCCCATTCAGGATAAGGCTAACTTTCCTTACTAAGGTTATGCCACAGAAAAGGCTTGAGAATCAACTTTTCATATAGGTACTCAAACAATATCTGGGACTTCCAAGCCAGACTTCTCAAAGCCTGTGACCCTGTAATTTGGTAATTTTGGCTGCGGTCACATGGAACAGAAGCCATTTTGTTAATTTTGTTAGGCTTTTCCTCTCTTTTTTCTTCTGATCTATTTCCTCTCACATGATGTAGTATATTGTAATCAGCAACCTGATATGGAACTCAAGGGCATCCAGTGAAGATGATGGGCAGTAGATTTGGGATGGACAAAAGGAAGTATACAGAGAGTAATTAAAATGTGGGATTCGCTACCAGAGGATGTAGCAATGGCCAGAGGCATAGACAGCTTTAAAAGGGGATTAGATGAATTCATGGAGGAGAGTTCTATCAGTGGCTACTAGCTATGGTGACTAAAGGGAACCCCCACATTCAGAGGTAGTCAGCCTCTGAATCCCAATGCCAGGAGGCAACATTGGGAGAACTGTTGTTGGCCTTCCAGAGAAACTGGTTGGCCACTGAGTGAGACAAGATAATGGTCTAATTGGACCACTGGTCTGATCCAGCAGGGCTCTTCTTATGTTCTTAACTATGAAGAAACAAAAGTGATAGTAAACCTGAAGTGGCCCAAT
Organism: Gekko japonicus; assembly: GCF_001447785.1. Lineage (NCBI taxonomy): Eukaryota > Metazoa > Chordata > Lepidosauria > Squamata > Gekkonidae > Gekko > Gekko japonicus. The sequence goes on along the minus strand of NW_015175390.1, from coordinate 357,684 downwards.
AAACACTATTGAAATTGAATTTTACTGAAACAGAAAAGTGGACAACCATGTTGATGACATATACACAGTTCTTTGGGAATCTTAAAATTTGCATATCAATTGTTTTCAGTTCAATGTCTTAATTTTTTCTTCAATATAAAGGACATTCTATATTGTCTTTGTTATTCCACTAAAAATAACTTTCCATATGAAGCTTTTACTTTCTTTAACATATACATTTTTTCCTTATTCGAATATTCAAGTATTTGTTGTTATTGGGACATGAAATTAGCATGTACTTTTAAATTTTTATGTATTGAATATATAAAAGCAAATCATTGTATGTCAGATGATGCTCCTTTTAAGACCTCAGAAAGTTTCCCAGAAAAAAATTCAATGTATTTTTGTGGGAAAACCACAGTATTTCTTGCAACCAGTTTCCCAGGTACCTAACCAGTTTAAATTATACCATAGGAGAACTTTTGTTGTTCAGTCGCACAGTCAAGTCCGACTCTTCATGACCCCATGGACATCACACCAGGCTCTCCTGTCTTCCATCGTCCTCCAGAGTTTGCTTAATTTCATGTTCGTTGCATCCCTAGGAGATGTCCCCATGTCCCCACACCTCAGACATTCCAAAGCTTAAAAGGGTGTAGCTCTGCTCTCAGGCAAGCCTTATTCCACTGTCCCCATGTCCCCACACCTCAGACATACCAAAGCTTAAAAGGGTGTAGCTCTGCTCAGGAGGTCACTGAATCTGCATGGTGGGTGCATACTTGAGTATTAAATAAAAACTTTAAACCATAGATGGTTATTTTTAATTTATCTTGTTCTTTTAATGAGAAATTTTTTTATTGTTTTCCTGAGAACTGTTTTATAAGGAAGAGAAGTATTTTCATTTTTTGGATGAGAAATTGACACTGAGAAAGTTCCTTGCCAAAAGCTGTGCCAGTGTGTTGCCAAGAGGCAAACAGTTCTTTTTCTCTTAGGGATTTCGAAAGCAATGAACATGCAAGTGGTGGAAGGAAAACAGCTCTATTCTTCACAAATTACCAGCATAAACATAGAATAATGTCTCTTTCAGCTGCAGAAACCTGAACAATAGCAGTGGGTAGACTCTTGGGTGTCAGCCAAAGTGCTCAGCACCGTTCTGTAGTATGGTCTGAGCTGAAGTTCCAAAGGAAAAAAGTAACCCCCCCTTAATTTAGAGATTACACTGTGTGTGGGGAAAAACCCAGTCTAGTGCCTAGCCTTGAGCTGGAGTCCACTCCAAAGTTGAAAGTAAGGCATCACCTGCATTCTAACACCAGGTGCGCACTCCCCTCACTCCCCAAAGTGCATTTTTGGGGTGGAATCTCTTTAGAGAAAAACCCTGGCACCATTAACCCCATCCAGCTTGGTGCTGTCACAGAGCAATCTAGGCACAGAGGGAGAAACTTGTGACTCACTGCTATATCCTCTTATTACAATTGTCTTCTGCGATGTGCCATTACAGCCAGATATAGAACTTAAACCCAGGTCTTCTCTGTCATTACACCACTGCAATCCTAAACAGAATTCTGTGTCCTTTAACGTTATTGGGCTTAGAAGGGTGCAACTGTATTTATGATTATACTGTGCAGTTATTGTATTAGTCACAGTGATCTTAAATGTGTAACAGTACATTTGAGGTATTTTTATTTGCTTTTCCTCAACATGATTGTTGCATTTACTGTATCATACTGAACAAACATGGTTGCCTGTCTGAAAAGTGCACAATGTATTCTACGGTGTCAGCTCTTCACGGAGGTTGGTGTCTGTGGAGTCTATTACACAGACCCCTTTCGACAACCCAGTTTTACATCTACTTGGTAACTGCAAAAGTAGGGTTTGGAGAGAGGGGTTGCTGTGGGAAGAATACCCTGATCTTGAATCAATCATCTATGTGATGAGATTTTAGGGAATGTGACTGTTTCTCACTGCAATATAAAAGAGGAAGAAACTGATGAGGATGGGGAGCAAGAAAGACTGAGGCTGTGATCAATGCGCCAGAAGATTTGACATAGGCACGAATACCCGACAAATCAAAAGGGCATGATGAGACAGCAATATCTAGGAAGCGTCCCGCAGCCATCGGCAACCCGCGTTGCTCCGCCACAGAAGCAGAGTAAAAAGACACCGGAGAAAATCCAGTAGTAAACAGGTTGCAATGGGCCACAGATGGTCTTTCCCCTGTCTGATCGGGCAAGCCTTTGGGATGATCTGATCAGGCCATCCCAGCTCAGTGCCATTCCCCCCCCCCTTCACAATATGCACATCATCGCATACTCATAGGGGACTCTTGGTGTGGAGGTGCGATTTCTCGTTTATGCTCATGGGAAACAAATGGCAAAAAACCCCAACTCACTCGCAGTTGCATTTGATCACACAGTGACGGGTTAAGCCTGCAGCTTCAAAGGACTGTGTGATCTTGCAACTGTGTGTCAAATTCCTCTGGAGGAAATAGCCTCACTTCCCCTCTGCTTCAACTGGCGCATGTGACCGCAGCCTGAGAAATTCATATTCACTGTTAAATTGTTGATACAGCACCATGGTTGGACCATCTGGGCAACCCAGCACCACCCTCTGCATAGGTGGGAAGCTGATTTATGCTCACCCACAGTGTCAAGGTCTGGGGTGCAGGCAGAGGGAAGTCCAAGTTCAATCTGGGGTCTTGAGCCAAAAGGAGTGGAGGAGGAACCAAGAGTAAAAGTCCAAATCACAAACCAGGAGCGAGGTCATCCAACCCAGAGTCAGAAGCCAGAGGAGGGTAGCAGAAACTGAGAGCAAAAGTCCAAATCACAAACCAGGAGCGAGGTCATCCAACCCAGAGTCAGAAGCCAGAGGAGAGGAACAGAAATGAGGTCTGGAACCTGGAGGTGGGGTAAATGCAAGGTGTTGCAGAGTTTGACAAGTTTGCTTCCACAAAGGAGCCAGCTTAGAGCCTGAAGCTAAATAGCCCTCTGCTGCTGTTTCCAATTAGTGCAGTGGCACTAGCAGCCAAGCGTCTGTCAAAACTCAGGACTAACAGACCGTCTGCTCCGCAAATGAGCAACACATTGCCTCGTTGCTAAGTCCTGCTGGATTCACTCTCATAAGCGAGCGACTCTTGGGGGCGAGTCGGGAGGGCTTTTCCATCTGTGGCTGCTCCTTGTCAACTGTTTCTAAGCCAGGTGCCGGTGCAGGCGGTGATGGCAAATTGCCGATCCATAGTGGCCTTTCATCTGTGAAAAAACGTTTATATTTACACCAAACACCAAATAGAACTCTTCTAATGGCATGCTATTTAAAAAACCCATCTGCCTTTACTTTTTCATACCATAAATTATTTATTTATTTATTTATGCTTATTTAGCATAGCTGTCTTTCTGAAGGTATCGACAAAATTGCTCCCAGACACCCTCTCCACCCCTGCTCCAAACTAGCTCCTTAGTAGTCTGTGGAGCTTCAGTGGATAAAACAGGAGCTTAGATGGCTAGAGTGAGTTTGGCTATGGGCTCATGATGAAGCTATGAGAATATTTTATAGGACATTTATGAAGTCCTATGAGATGGCAGTGAAGGCCTCTGTCATGACCCCAGGGGGTCGCCACCTTCCACCACTTCGGGTCCCTTGAGAAGCGGGTCCCTTGAGAAGGCCCAGGGTACCCTCCCAAGCCCATCCAAAATGCCCCCTTTTAAGCCGAGAACATAGGCGTGATGACCAGGCAGAGAACAATTAAACAAATGTTTATTAACACAGTACTGGGGCAAGGGAAACAAGACAAGGCGCTCTGGGCTAGTGACTGGCTGGGGCTGCTGCCGGCATGCACGCCGCCAGCGAGCTCAGCGACTAGCAGGCAGGCAGTGGCTTTGGGCAGGAGGACGGTGGGGGCTTTTGGCTCTGGGGATAGTAAACAGCCGCGTGTCACTACAGCGGATGCCGTTTTTTTGCTTGGTAGGAGGGGGGACCAGAGGATCGGGGAGGGGCCCATAAAACTCGTGGGGGTGGGCCCCGAGGACCCCATGCAGGCTACGGGCCTGGCTCCCAGTCCTGCACAGATCATGACAGCCTCACAGAAGAAATTTTATGTGGCATCTGCTAGCTCTCACCCAGCACAGTTATTTTGGGTACTTAGGTCACTAACTTACCTCTCTGAGGGAACCCAAAATACTAGAATTCTGACAATTAGCCTCAGTGTATCTGAGGAAGTGTGCTTGCACATGAAAGTTCATACCTTGAATGAAACTTTGTTGGTCTTAAAGGTACCACTGAACTCAAACTTTGTTCTGCTGCTTCAGACCAACACGGCTGCCCACCGGGATCTGACAATTAGCTGTGAGGCTTTTTTGAGCTTTTTTGCAGATGAAGTCTTATCACTCCGTCAGGACCTGCCTGCCGATATTGATACAGTATGGGAACTGGAGGCATCTTGGCTGTCTTCAGGTCCGGTATTGGACCAATTGGGCCGATGTCAACAGGATCCTGGTTACTGTGAAGCCTACCACATGCCTCTTGGACCCATGTCCATCATGGCTGGTAAAAGCCAGTGGTGGTGGAATATGGGCCCCCCTAGTGGACAATGTAAATCTTTCCCTGAGTTCGGGGGTCTTCCCCAAGGAGATTAAAATAGGCAGTGATGAGACAGCTATTAAAGAAACTATCTTTGGATCCTACTGATCTGTCCAACTACTGTCTGGTGTCAAACTTACCATTCCTGGGCAAAGTAGTTGAGAGACAGGCAGTGGAATGGCTCCAGGTTTTCTTTTATGACACTTCGGACTTGGACCCCTTCCAATCCACCTTCCACCCCAGCCATGGGACAGAGATGGCACTGGTCGCCCTCGCAGATGACCTTCACAGACAGCTGGATTGAGGTGGGTCAGCACTGCTGATATTACTTGACTTGTCAGCAGCATTTGACATGGTCAATTGTGATCTGTTAAAACACCACCTCACCAGTTTGGGGATTTGAGGGACAGCCTCTGTGTGGTTTGTCTCATTTCTCCAAGATTGGGGACAGAAAGTAGTGCTAGAGGAGAGGGTTTCACCATGATACACGCTTTGGTATGTGATGTCTCCCAAGGGGCAATCCTCTCCCCAATGTTATTTAACATCTTTATGCACCTCCCTTGCCCAGCTGTTGTGGCACTTCTGGCTAGGGTCTCACTAGTATGCAGATGACACCCAGTTGTATCTGTTGATGAGTGGCTGGCCAAATGCCTCCCCAGACATTTTGTTGAAGGGGTTGGAGGCTGTGGTTGTTCATTTAAAACAGAGCTGGCTGAAATTAAATCCATCTAAGATAGAGGGTCCTGTGGCTGGGCCGGGGGATTCAGAGTTAGGGTACCAACTCCCAGCTCTTGATGGTGTGCCTTTAACACCAGTACCAACCATCTAGAGTCTGGGTGTGCTTCTGGATGCAGCTATCTCAATGGAGGCCCAGGTCACAAATGTAGCTAAACTGGTGTTTTACCACCTGCACTAGGTTAAGCAACTGGTCACCTTCCTGTCTCCTCCCATGCAATGGTCATCTCCAGAGTAGATTACTGTAACTTGATCTACACAGGGCTACCCTTGAGTCTGACCCAGAAACTACAGCTAGTTCAGAATGCAGCTACGCGTGTTCTTACAGAAACCGGTGCTCCGTGAGCAACACTGGCTCCAGGTTGAATACCGGATCAAGTTCAAGGTTTTAGTATTTACATTTAAATCCCTAAATGGTCTGGGACCAGCATACCTTCAGGACCACCTCTCCTGGTACATCCTCCGAAGAGCATTAGGCTCCAGTTACAGCGATCTACTGGTGATCCCTGGCCCAAAGAGTGTCTGGCTGTCCTCAACCAGAACCAGGGCTTCTTTGGCTTCTGGTTTGGTCTGGTTGACAGTGTTGCTGTTTGCTCTGTGAAGAATTCCTTCTTTTAATTGTTTTCAGCCAATTTTATCTTCTGGTTTTATTTTCAGGGTCACTGGCTTGATCTGTTTTGTCATGAAGTAGCTGCCTTTGGCATCCTCAAAGGTTTTTATTCTTTTCTTTTTCTTTTGTTTTGTTTTGTCAGTTAAGCGTCTGAGACTTGTTTTCAGCTCCGGAGGAGAACTGCTTTGCCAGTTTTTAATTGATTTTGACTTTGGTTTTGAATAGCTCTTCTTTCTATTCTTGTTTTTTTTTACTCCCCCCCCCTTACAAGTGAGAAGTGAAAGCTCTCTCTGTGGCCTTATCTCAGGCATTCACCTGGTTAGCTGAAACATCTACTGGCTTTTGGTTGTGGGTAGGATAGGGCTGGGAGGGCAAGAAGATAGCTCTGTCTTGCCTCTTGCTATTTGTATTATATTACATACTTTTATACTTTTATACTTTTATAAATATGGAGAACTGAACAGGTTTTATATAATTGGTTATTAGTTTCTGGGTGGTACAGGTTTTGTATAAGAAGATATAACTGCCTTTTTTCCTTTTAAGAGTATTTTAGTCTGGTTTTAAATGTTTTTAAGTGGTGTTAAGTGGTCTTATACTGATTTTAAGTTGTATTATTTTAAAGCTATATTAAGTGGTGTTAAGTTGCATATTGATTAGAGTGAGTAGATTGATATTAAGGTTTACTGAAATGGGTAAAAAGCACATTCTGCATTTTGTTGATGATGATTTCAACATATAGCCAAAACAAAGCAGTCTAGAGGACTTTTTAACTAATGTTTCTTTGGCTTCCCTAAAACACAGGTTTGACACTTTAATGCAGCAGAGCCAGGTGGAAGTTGAGGAACTTGACAGATCCCACTCTCTAAACCAAAATGATTCATTTACTTCCTCAGTGGGGAAAGATGATATGGTAGTTCCTGACAAGAATGTTGGAAAGAGGTCTTGAGATCTCAGTCCGCTATCATTGCAAACTACATTTATAGCAGACACACTGAAACTTATTTATAAGAAGCTTGAGTTTATTATAAACTATCTTCTTAAGGTAACACCATTGAGTCAGGAATGTCCAACACAAAGGCACAGGAAGCCCCTATATTCAGAGATTGCTAAAAAGGATGTAATATCCAGTGAACAACCTTTGTATTATAATAATAACAATAATAATATCAAGAAAAGGGCTTAATCCCTTATCATTAGATGTACTTTTAATGCAAATGAAAATGGAAGATGAAGTGGTTAAAGATTGCATGATTAAATGGATGCAAAATCTAGGTTATAATATTGATCGAGAGCAGTGGAGTAAACGGTGGAAACTGAATATGAAAGTGACTAAATTGGTTGCATTTAAAGAGAATTTGTATACAATGTTTTATATATGGTATTTAACACCAGATAGATTAGCTAAAATGTATAAAAACAAGCCAAATAGTTGCTGGAAGTGTAAAAAGCATGTAAGTATGTTTTACCATATGCGGTAGATGTGTGAAATTGCATGTAAATTCTGGATTATGGTGCATACATTTATACAGGCAGTCCTGCAGATTTCAATACCTTTTCAACCAGAATTATTTTTAGTGAATTGTATACCAGATGATTTTGACAAAAATCAAAGATACTTTATAATCCATGTAGTAACAGCAGCTAGAATCTTATTTGCAGTCCTTTGGAAACTTCCAACAATACCTTCAGAACAGGATTTAATAGTGAAGATTATGGAAACTGCAGAAATGGATAAATTGACTTTGATGCTAAGAGGGCAAATGGAAGAAGATTTTTTTGGACTATGGTCTCCTTTTTATGACTGGATAAAAAGAAACATAAAGATACAAATATTTTGATACTATGATATGAAGAAGCTTTTATAAACTCTTAAAATTTCACAGTATCTTCTGGTAATGTGAAATGATAAATGGAGAAGATTTGTATGCAGAAGACTTTTTATTTTTGTTTCCTTTCTTTTCCCTACCCCTGTATAACCCTAAAAATTTAATAAAGTGTATTAAAAAGGAAAGAAAAGGGCGTAATCCTCTCCCCTTCCAAAAAAAGAATGTGCTCCAGGTGAATAACCTTCAAATTGTAGTGACTGTCTTTCCTTTCAAAGGACAACTGATAAAATGGTGAGGGAAGTGGAATACTAAAAAGCACTTGTCCTACTTGTTAGCTATACCAATTCCTATTAATCTAAAATTTACTGAAAAGCCAGCTTAGTACATGAAAGGAACTAAGAATTTTGGCTGGAAAAGTCTGCCTCAGAGTGGAGAGAGTAACAGGGGGTCCATCATTGCCTCCTTTTCTCTTTCCCCTCCCCTTTCCTTCATATCAGGCAGATTTTAGGATACTTATCTCCCTCCCAGAATAAGGAACACTAGGTTGTGCCCTTTTATACACAATCTATTAATTGTTGTTTGGTTGTTGTTATTTTATTGTATTATAGATTTTAAAAAAATCTTTTAGCTATATGGAATGTTTTATGAATGTTGTTACCCACTCTGAGCCTTGTTGTACAGGGAAGGGTGGGCTATAAATCCAATTGAATGAATGAATGAATGAATGAATGAATGAAATAAGGGATGGGAAAAGACACTATTTGTACTATTTTGATAGTACTAAGCACCTTTTCAGAAGTTACCTAACTGTGAACTATTGTTTGACTATGGGATATTAAACACTGAAGCATGGCAGGATTTTTATCTGGCTCTAAGAGGTTTTATCTGGCTCTAAGAGGTTTTATGAGCTGCGGTGGCTCAAGTGGTTAAGACGCTGAACTGCAGGCTGTGGAAGGTCAGTAGTTCAGCGGTTCAAGACCTGGGTGCCGCAAGACAGGGTGAGCTCCTGTCTCTAGTTCCAGCTCCTGCCAACCTAGCAGTTCGAAAGCAAGAAATTGCAAGTAGATAAATAGGGACCACTTCGGTGGGAAGGTAACAGCATTCCGTGCGCCTTGGCGTTTAGTCATGCCGGCCACATGACCACGGAAACGTCTTCGGACAGCGCTGGCTCTTCGGCTTTGAAACGGAGATGAGCACCGCAACCCTAGAGTCGGATTCGACTGGCTTTCGAGCAAGGGAACCTTTACCTTTTTAAGAGGTTTTATACTGATCAAATACTGTTTTTTATACTAAGAGACTAACTGCAATCTGTATCTAGCTTCTAATGTAGAACCTTGTATAATATGGTAGCAGATGGCAACCACTCTGAGGTAAATGCCCTATGTGACTGTAAAGGAATTGTTAAGAAGTAACTTCCATTATAAAGAAACCAGGGAAACCTTAAATGAAGATTCCTTCGAAGTTACATTAATGGCCTTTTCCCAATGTTTGTGTTTCCTAGCACTTTAGGCTTGGAAATTCAAAATCTTCTACTACTTTCACAAATTATACTCTGGACATAGAAATTGTGAAGAAATGCTTAAAATGGTCCCATTATGGTTTTGTCAAATTCCCTCAAAACAAGTTATCTAGTACTCTGATTTCAAGTACTCATACTGCATCATTCCACTTAAGAACAAACAGGAGAGTTGAGGTGCTTTTATAAATTGACTTCCTACTGCTTTGGCTGACTTTGCTTGACCAGACCAAATTACAAACTGAGCTGAGGGTTTCAAAAGAGAAAAAGAGAAGTTCTGTAACATCAACAAAGAGGAAAGCTGGGGGCAAAAAAACAATGCTGAAACAGTAAATACTTTAATAAATGCTTTAAAATCAGAAAATAGAACAAATTATTAGGATATAGTAGCCTAAATTTAATTCAGAAAAATTGTACTCAAAAGAAGCTTAATTATTCCAACATATTGTGGGGGGGGGGGGTGAGTGACTATACTACTGATATTGGTTTAGATTCACTAGAGCATTAGCACAGATCAAACATTTTTCACTTGTAGCATGTTACTTTCTCAACTCCCCTTTTCCACTGCAGACCTCTGAGTACCCTCTCATGCTGTTCCTGGGAGTTCATGGTCCTCCAAATGCAGCATTTCTGGGGCATTTAGGGCTGCAGTGGAAGGGGAAATGTGAGAAAAAGTTCTATGAAACTGCAGAACTATTTGTGAAACACTTAGGTGGAATCCTACCCGTTACATTTTTAGAGTATCTTAAAATAATAAAGAAGAGCATTTACTACAAAAATGTATTGTAAGCAAAGCTTGCTCCTGGCAGCCTAAAGCAAATTTGTATTGCACACTTTTTTATTTAATTCATGACTTGCTAAAGTAACAGACTGGTTTTTTCTTTCTTTGATCTTTTAGTTCCAATGTGAAAACATACTGGGTGGGGGGAGTAATACTAATAATATAACTTGCAGTACAAAAAGTGACTCATAATATTCTGGCAGCTCTGAAAATCATAGGTCATAGCATCTGATCTGGGACTCTCTGTAGAACCACTAGGTGAAGGAGGTTGGCCATACATTAAATGTGCTGTAAGTCCGCAGCCTCTGTTGCTGCCCTAATATTTGTGCTACTATCAGTCACCATGTAGCCCATGGAGATATCCCTGCCTACCATGCCCCTAATAACTTCTCTCATGGTAGCAGAGATATTGGCCACTGTGTGACTCATCCAGTACCTTGGTGTGGATAAAAACAACTTTGTTTGGATTGTCTCTAAATTGTTTTTATTCAATGACATAGCAACAGCCATTGGGTCAATTACAAATACAAATGCCTGGGTAATGGAGTGGCCTTCTCTAGGTTGCCTTTTAAGTGCCAAAATAATAAGATATGAATTAATCATAATTCCTGTGAAGGAAGAAGTATAGCTTGCCCACATACAATGAATAAGGTTAATACCAAATATCTCCAAACCTGGAACTGAAACAGCTATTCTATCCTATCAAATGCTGTAGGGGGCATCCAAATATAGTAATAATTTTAGAATTGTATTAATTTGAACATAAGTAGGATTTATTGTCCTTCTAATATTGTTCATCAGAATTCTACCCCTCATCAACCCAACTGGGTTGGATACTTAAAATTTTAAATCTATTAGTGATTATAGTTGACAATTTTTGTTTAAAACATAACAATAAGGTTTGCCAGTATGGCTCAGTTTTCATTGGATCTTTATTTTCCTGTATCCAATCTTTGTTGGTTCCAAGCTTTTGTAATTGCCTCCTTTAAAAAGAACAATCATTGAACAGTTCCTATGAAAAATGTATTAAGCTTTGAGTCCATCCAGGTCAGAAACTTTACTTATTTCATACAGTTTGTCTGAGAATTTGTATTCTGGAAACTGGCTTTTTCAAGGAAAACTGTCCTCTAACATAAATTGTGGAAGTTTCATGTTATTTTAAAAATCATAGAATAAATAGAATTCTTTACTATTATCCTGAGAAAATTAATCCACTCTGACATGAAGTTCTTTCTGCAGAATTATTTCAAACTTTACTGATAAAGATCTTATAATTAGGGGGAAATCTCTTAAATGAGATAAAGGTTTCAGGTGGGTTGCTGTGTTCGTCTGGAGTAGAACAGCAAGATTCTAGTCCAGTAGCACCTTAAAGATCAACAAGATTTCTAGGGTATGGGCTTTCAAGAATCAAACCTCACTTCCTCAGATACTCTTATACCCTGGAAATCCTGTTGGTCTTTAAAGAGCTAGTAGTCTCGAATCTTGCTCTGCTATATGAAGAGGAAGGCAGATTCCTTGTTTTGTTATGTGATATGTAAAAGAATAGTCTATATATCTTGATTTATCATTAAAGCAGTTTTCCCCCAGTGGGAAATTTTTTTGTAAGATCCTTTTGTTTTTTCATGCAGTCTCTGGTTATAAATTAAATATAGGGACTCATCTATGATATTTTTTTCTGAACAGTTTGAATAATATTTTCCTGCTTACTTTTGGAGAATTTAAAGTTTAAAAAATGCATCCCTTAATTTTTAATATGTTCTTCTGATTAACATTCCAACCTGCTCTGCTAGGACAGTACTCTATGAAAAATGTGCTGGCATGGCCTTATAATTATGGAAAACATAAAACTTTTTCACACTTAGCACAGCTCATGTCGAATTAATTCAGGTGGCATATATATTTTCAAATGATTCATCCATTATTTCAGCATTAATTAATTGTGGGATTTCAAGATTAACAAAACAGGCATTTAATCAATGGCTCTGCTTACATCTAGTGAACTCGGTGACATCATTTTAACCTTATAGGACACTGGCACAACTTCTGTTTTATAAGCAAATAAATTATGTTCCATTATCCTATTGGTACAATCAAGTTTAGTTAGCCATAGCGAAATCACAGTACATTTTAGTAGAGAGGGGCACAAACCACATTTTTGAGGTTCAGTTCATGGCTGAAACATGAACCAATACTTTGGATCATGAACTGAACTGGTTCGGATCGGTTCATGACCCTCTGCTTTCTGCTCCCTGCCAAAAGTGACAGCAAGTAGAAGGCAAGAGTTTAAATGGCTCTGAGCAGTGGGGAGCAGAAAGCAGGAGTAGAAAGTGGTGGGGAGCAGAAAGTTTTCTCTGAGCTCACCGCCACTCAGCTGTTTTTTTGACAAGCAGAAAGCAGGGGTTTAAATGGCTATTAACCTTTATTTATTTATTCTGTTTGGTTTTTAAACTGCCTCCCCCCATATTTGGGGTTCAGAGCGGTATACAACATTGAAAAATACAGTCACATTTAAAACAAGTTCAGAGTGGTATACAAGATTGAAAAATACAGTCACATTTAAAACAAGTTAAAAACAGTTAAACAACACAGTACCCATTCCAGATGGCTCCTTAAATAAGCCTAATTCATCCTAAACCCAAAGGGGGGGGATGAGGTAGGAAAGGAGGGGCCAGACTAAATAAGAACAGTTGCTGCCCTCAACCATAAGCCTAGCAGAAAGCTCTTCATAAATCTCCCCCAATTGCCTTAAAATTTGTGGAAGTTCATAGTGGCTCTTTAATTCACAAACATTACTTTGTGAACCATGAATCAGCCAGAATTCATGACGTACTTTATTTTGTGAGCCAGTTTGTGCCCAGCCCTAAATTTTATAGCTTTTTCCTATGTATATGTATTATTTTACCTTTGTAGCGAATGCTGTGCTTCTTCCATTTACTACACCTTATCATGATCACATGTCTTGTAGCCATTTCCAATATAGTTGGGGTAAGGAAGGGTAGGTATATGTGGTAATTTATTGACAGACTCAGTCACATTTTTTATACACTGTCACATAGCTGGACCCACTTTCCCAGGAACATGATTGGTCAAAAAAATGATGCTTGAATTTGACTGAAGGTAACTGTTGTCAAACTTTGGTGGAAAAAAGTGGGGGAAATTCCGTGATTAGGCTATTGTGAGCAAAATCAGCATGGAGCCTGGATGAGGCAACATGATTAACATACTTTAATCAGGATGAAGTGAGCCAGATCTGCATTGACGCAAAAGTTTGGGTGAGTCAAGATAGTTGCTGAAACAGGATGGGGCGTAAATTAATGACTTGAATGCCATTCTTGATTGAGTTAAAAAGGAGGAGGAGGAGGAGGAGGAACTAGGCATTGGTTAATGTAATAGCCACCTCCTTGGGCTGGGCAGACATCTCTGGGGTATGCTAGGATGTTCCAGTGTTGAAATTTTTTTATTATTGAGAATGAAGTGAAGTCTTATTCTCATGGTTATTGAGAACTCTGAGCTGGGGCAGGTTGCACACTTCCAGCACACTCTGCCTCTCCTGTCCATGGGAATTTCCAATGCATGGCTGAACCCAGTTGCCTTTATGACACTCCTCAAGTTTCAGGTCCCTTTGGTACTTAGGCTGTAAAAGGGGGGTGTCTATTAAAACAACTAAGTCCAAAATAAAATGGGGACCCCACTAACCAAGGGAGTCTTGGCTGGAAGAGGGGGTGGGGTCCTTGCAATTTGGCCATGTTGAAAATTAGATATGTTGAGATATCCCCAGTGTTAGAACAGCAAGCAGCCCTAAAGTGGACCTAAATATATCTTAGTATTTGGCAGTGTGGCAATATGAACTAGATTTTAAAAATCTCCATTCTATTTAGTATGCATTATCCATAAATAGATAAAAGTAATATTTTGAAAAAGATAATAAAATAAATATTCTTATAACTGAGGCTAACAATAGTACTTAGAAGTATTGCAAGTGCTTTGAGGAACATTGCTTCCTGTGGCATGCACAAAACCTTCCCCCATTGTCACCTAACTCTTTTGAATAATAGCCTGTCACTTGATGGGTCCAAGCAAGAATCTTGGGGGCTTCTTTACAGTTGGCCAGGAAGGAGAACTATTTTTCGCCCGCTACACATTGTTAATTTTATTAACCAAAAATCATTATTTCATAAACAGAGAGACAAACTAATCTGAATTTCTAACACAAGGGCACAGGTTTAGGTGCAGACAAACTTCATGTAGTTAATCTATGGTTACCAGATGTCAGAGGCTGACTCAGATAAGTTGGATGCATCAAGGTTTACATTCATTGACATCTGACAAATCTTTCTTGACCTTATGAATAACAGAAAATTATTTCCTTTCTCCTCAGTAGCAGAACCCATTAACACCTCATTATCTGGCTTATCATTGCTGCTCAGGGGTGGAGAGAAATTTCAGTTCTTCCTCAGTGGATCAGAGGGCATTTTGCTGAGAAGCAGCTGTGAAACTGCTGTTCAGCAGCAAATCCATCTGTTTTCTTGTTGGCTATTGTGGATGGAAAGCATACCATCCAAATGCAAAAGAATTACAAATGCAGAGCTGGGCAATGATTTTGTTTCAGAAGTATTTGATCAGCATGACTTTTACAAGTTAAGAGCTTATCAGTATTCCTTTTGAATAAACATTTGACTATTTTATTTGTGAGACAAGATAATATATGCCATCATTTCAAATCATTGATAGGGATGGGCACAAACTGGGAAAATGCATTTCGGTTTGTGGTTCATGGTGTGCCCTGTTCACAAACCATGAACTTTCATGAACTTTTAGGGGCTAAACAAACTGGTGACGTTTGTACGTTTCATTATGTGGTAGAATGGCCCCACTGAATGCTAGAAACACAACTTGCTGGGGATCTCTGGCTGACTCCTCTACCAGTCCTCCAAGTCTGGTGAAAATTAGATTTATGGGGTCCAAGTTATGCCTCCCTCAAGAAGGTGCCCAATCCTCCATTTTTTCCAATTGAGGAGGGAAACAGCAAAAAACAAAACAACCAAGGGCAATAGAAGCCCACCAGAACAGAATCAAAGTCCCAGAGAAGGCGAGGGAGCATTTTTACAAGCCCAGCAGAACCAGTGCAAGGTGCCCAGAAGAACCAGTGGCACTGCAAACCCAAGAGGACTAAGGTCAAGCCAGAGAATTTCTGCGGTAGAAACAGAAGGTGAAGGGGCATTTTTGGAATGACAGCCCCTAGAGTGAAATGATAGTCCCTGGGAGTAGCAGAAGTGTGGTGAGACTAGAATGAAAGTCCCCAGAGTGGAATGGGACCCCCGAGCATAGGAGAAGTCTACTGGCACTGGAACGAGAGGTTACAGAGTAGAATAATGGCCTTTAGGAGTAGCATAAGTGTTCTAGAGTAGAGACACAAAATTGGACTTCTGATTTTATCATCTCGCAGGTCGGATGCATCCCATCAAGCTCTGATGAGGATGCGCCGAGTCACAGCAGACAGGAGGGGTCTCGGATGATTCCGAGCCTCCCTCGAGCCCTTGCAGGGGGCTCTCTGCCTAGGGTGCGGAGGGGTGCCTCTTCCAAGGCAATGGCCAAGGAATTGAGGCTCCCCTTACCCTGAGAGGGCCTGGCACAGCAAAGCCATTATGGCATCTAGAGCTGACTGCTGGATGGAGCGGGCAAGAGATCAAGCGTAAACACGTTCTTACTACACTTCAAAAGCGATAAACTGTAAGTTAAGCAATCCCCCTCTAAGTGGCTGAGCCAAGTTAAAACAAACAGAACTATCTACGAGGCAAAATATTTGGAGGGGAGGAGTTAGAGATCCCCCCCCATGAAACTTAACAATTCCCAAGTGTCACGATAGGGCCAGGGGGGCAAGGCAGAGAAAGGGGTTCACAGTCTAGTCCGAGAGTCAAGCCAGAGAGAGAGCAAAACAACCAGAGCAAAAGTCCCAATACATAAAGCCAGGCTGTAGTCAGAGTGTTACCGAGAGTCAGAGTTCAGACAGGCAAGCGTCGAAGTCAGGGTGCAGGATCAAGAGCCAGGGGGGTCGTCAAAACGCAGACTGGAGTCAAGAGCCAGGAAGTCAGTCAGGAGCTGGATACCAGGAACAGAGTCAGAGGTGCAGAGCTTCTGGTCCAAAGGATGAGTTTTCCAGCATGATTAGCCAGCAGTCAGCGACCTATTCAAATAGCTCACTGGGTTGTTAACTCATTAGTGCCTCATTGGCACTGCCTTCTGAAGTCCTTGATCCCGCTAGAACTCCGGGCTTATTGATCTGCAACCACACATCTTTGCATCTGGTTGGCAAGTCCCGGCGTCTCCGAACCCTCAGCGGGTCGACAGGTGGCAGAGAATCGGGTGGCGTGCTGCTGGGGCCAGGCACCGCTGATTGGTTTCAGGTACAGGCTGTTCTGGAGGCTGGTGCTCATCCTTTTCGGTACTTAGGTTTGGCAAAGACTCCCATGTCGCTGATGGTGTTAAAGGCACAGAGTCCTCAGTTTCAGAGCTCCCAGGCGCCGGGTTGGGGGCAGGCATGACACTATTTGTCATTGTTAAGCCCAGGTATTCCACTTTATTTGAAATCTCTGTTTTAGAGATATTATGAATCTCCTGTTGTACAATCTTAGGACAATTTTTGGTTAATATTTTTGTTTTCTTAATATTTATTTTAAGTCCTGCAACATCCCCATATTTTTGAAACATATCTAACAATAGTGTAAAAGATGCTAAAGGATCTTCTAGAATGAAAACTAAGTCGTCAGCGAACGCTTGTAGCTTAAACTCCTCCCTTTTTATTTTCAGTCCTTTTATCTGTTCGTTGTTTCTCACGATTATCATTCAATGTCTCTAATATGAAAATAAATAATAGCGGCGATAGAGGGCATCCTTGTCTTGTCCCCTTTTGTATTTCTATGCTCTCCGTCATGTCTCCATTGATCATAACTTTTGCCTGTTGTTCCTTATATATAGCTGTTATCAAAGAAAAAAAAAACTTAGCCCACAGTCCCAAGTTTTCAATTTTTGGCTCATAAATTCCCAGGAGACATCAAATGCTTTCTCCGCGTTTTTGACATAGTATTGTTTAGTAATTTCTATTCTTTTGGCTATTTCCTGTGTAAGTAGAATATTCCTCTGGTGCTGTAGCATTTTTACTTTACTTTTACTTTATTTTCTTTTATTTTTTCTTCTGGCAATATCTTCATTTTATCTTCCTCATTTTTAATTTTTTCTTTCAGATTTTCTTTTTCTGTTTTGTCTCCCATGCACTTTGATTGATGAACCAACCTCTCAGGAATGCTTTTAAAGGCATCCCAGACTATATTTATTGGTGTTTCTGGTTGTAGATTTCTTTTTTAAAAGTCTTGTATTTCTGTTCTTACTCTCAATTCTCAGTCTCTCAAAAGTTCAGTATGCATCTTCCATCTAGTTTTTTTATGTGTTACATTAAATGCCAGCATGAGAGGATTACGATCCACGAGGTATTTGGTAGAATCTCTACTTCTTTTAGTTCTCTTATCATTGTTGCTGTGATCCAGGCCATGTCTATCCTGGACCAGAACTTGTGTCTAGATGAATAAAAAGTATAGTTCTTTCCCTCGATGTTTCTTGTTCTCCAAGCATCTATCAATGAATATTCCTCTGCTGTTTGCAAAAAGGTTTTGGGTAGAGTATTACCTGTTTTGGTATTCTTTCCCTGTTTTTACCTGTAAATTTTAGAATCAAAGACTGCATTAAAGTCGCCCAAGATACATATATCTTTGAAATTTTCCTTTGTCAAAATATTCTTTATTTCCATTAAAAAAATTTCTTGATTTTGATTAGGGGCATATATGTTTATTATCATCATTTTTCCCTTCTTTCATTATTGTGACCGCTACTGTTCTTCCATCTTTTGATCTATAAATTAATTCAGGATGCAAAAGTTCTTTCACATGTGTAACTACCCCTCTTTTTTTGTCATCTGCCGTGATGAATGGCTCTCCTATTTTTCTGTTTATCAAATATTTTGTGTCATTTTTTTAATATGGGTTTCTGGCAGACATATTATGTCTAGATTTGTTGGAAGATTCTTCTTCCCCACCACCAGCAGCCCCCACTGTGCTCTGAAGCCCTGACTGCCACATATCTGTGGCAGTAATGGAGTCACTGCTGGCACCTTTTCCTATCATTTTTTGCCTTGTGGTCTTCTGCTTGTGGTGTGATCTGTCTTTTTTGTGGTGTGGCATGATTGTGTTATTGGGTTTGTTTCTTTTGAAGGGGATGTGATGCGTTGTGAGAGAGGACATATTTTACCTCACAATACAGCAGGTCCCATATGCAACTGACAGTTCCCATATGCAACTGACAGTTCCAACTGTCTCGTGGGGGGCAGGGAGTTTGAGGTGTGGAATGGAGTGAAGTCCAGTCAGCTTCCATATGCAAATGACCTTGAAACACTGGCCCAATCAGAGAAGAGTGGCTTAGGCTGCAGTGGGTGGGAGAGAACTCAGGCAACACAGCCAGTGTATAGAGATACCTTGTGATTGACACATCACAGAGTCAACTGATTTTGGAGTGCATAGAACATTGTGGGACCACTACTCAATTATATATAAGGAGAGATAATAGCTCTTCAGGTATAAGCCATCTGTATGTAGTATCATTCTCTCTCAAGAGATTTGTCAATATTGTATAATTCTGTCTTTTCTCACACACTCTCCAAGGCACTTCCTTTAAAAATTTTATCTCTGTATCTTTAATTATCATTCTGTTTTCATTGGAAGCCTTTATTATTTTATCTCTCGTTTCTTTCTTGTGAAATTTTATATGAACCTCTCTTGGTATCCTATTCCTTTTCACATATGCTGAATTTCTTCTGTACACCGTGTCCATCTCTGCCATTAGATCTTCTTTGGTTCCTATTTTTAGTTGTTCTGCTATATTATGGGCTAGTTCTTCCTTTAAATTTTTATCTATATCTTCAGCCACATTTTGGCATCTTATTATTAAACCTGCTTTATCCATCTCAAGGTTGATTAGTGTTTCCTCCATTTGATCATTTTTTGTCTTTTAGTTCTTGTAATTCTTGATTTATGTCTTGGACTTTTTCTTCTAGCTTGGTTGTGGTTGCAGTAATATTCATTTTTTATTTCTTATTTTCTGATATTTGTTTTTTAATTTCATCTGTTTCAGTCTTAAATTGGTTAGATATTTCCTTCATTTTTCTTGAATAGGCTCTATTTCCTTTTTAATTAATGTTGGTAAGATTGTTTCTGCCATTTGTTGCATTGTTTGAGTTACGCATTCTTTAATAAGGGCTTTTAGGTCTTTAACTGTCATTTGTGCAACGTTCATCTTTAACTGATTGGATACACTTATTTGTCCTGGTGATGGTACTGAATTTTAGATGGTACTGAACTCCTAGAGCTGCCTGAACCTGATGCCATATAGTCTCTTTATCTATTTGTTTTCCCTTGCCTATTTGTGTTCTATTATTTTAATCAGTTTATCTTATTTAATTTAATACTTTTCCCTTGTCTTTTTTATCTTAACTTTCTATTAAATGCATTTATTTTTCTATTATAAGTCCTTTTCAGTATTTTAGTTAGTGTTTCTTTAAAGTTCCTCCCCCGCTCTCCATCTCCCTCTTGTTGTGTTGTTATTTTCTGCCACTAGGTGTCACCGTTCAGCACTTTTCCTTTATTGTTCTCTTTCTTGCCATTCCTGTATCTCATCTCTCGGCTCCTCCTTTCTTGCCTTCCGTCTTCCACTCTCCGGTCTCTCCCCCCTCGCAAATTGCTTTGTCATTCTTCCAAGCTTCTCCCTCTGTTTCCTCTCCTCCTCGTCTCTATTCTGCCATCTGTGCACTGGGCTTTTAAAGGAGCAGCTGTAAGAGGAGGACAAAAGCAACCAGTATCTCCACCTTCACTGTTCTGATTATTCGCCGTAATAGTAAAAGTTATTTAAGCCTTTATGTTAATTCAGCCGCTCTTTGTTACGTCTGCTTAGTAACCTCTCAGAACATCTCCTGAATCCTGAGTTCTATTCCCTTTATTTCCCCTTTTATTTTCCGTTTGCCCTTGCTTATTTCTCAGCCTTATAAATGCATATGAATGGTACTTAGCTTTGGTTTCTGCCATATTTGTGATTGTATCACGTTGTAGACTCCTTTCAGTTTTTCAAAGCTTGGCTCTTGCACCCACAAACTCATTGTATTGTGTGTTCAAAGGATTTCTTGCTTGGAACAGACCTAGACAACTAGAAGAGTCACCACTCTCTCTAGACCTGGTTGGAGTTCCTTGCTAAGTCTCTCCCTCCAACAGAGAACTTTAGGCTGGTTGGAATGCCTAAGAAATAAAACCCTTTAGAATAGCAGAGCATGCGGAGCTGCCCCTGCACATGTCTACTCTCGTCAAGCCGGAACCGGATGAGCCATCTTGCTTAGTGTTTAAAAGCTGTCTATATAGCAGTCTAAAAGGAAAAGAGAAAATGTGTTGACTGAAATCCAGGATAGGAGATAGATGTTAGGCTTTGATGTAAACAACTTTGTGGGCCTCTTTTTCTAATTTGTCTTTACTGGCAGATTCCCATGGGTAGATAAATATGGAGGCAAGATGTAAAATGTGTTTCTTTGTTGTCTATTCAATTACGACATGAACAATTTCTATAAGGCAGAATGCCTCTTAAATTCAGTGTATGAAAGGAGCTTGTAAATTAAATAGCTGTCAAAAATATTGTACTTTTATGTGGCCTAGTGGCTTTGTACTGAAAACCCCGGGTCTAAACTCTGTTCAGCTTCAAAGTTCATTTCCTTTAGTAAGTCACCAATACTCAGCCTAACCTACTGTACAGGGACATTGTCTATTGCCTGAGTTCCTTATCTGGTAGGGTTGCCAGACAGTGGCTGGCAACCAGCAGAAGCCTGAGGGGGTAGGAACATGGGGGAATTCCATCAGGTGATGGTTTTCTGGGAAAACCCAAAAGTGACATCATACTTCTCTAGGAATTGCTGGAAACTCTATGGTAAAACTATAGAATTTCCAGTGATTCCAAGAGTGAATTGACATCACTTCTGGGTTTCCCCAGAATGACATCACACTGTCATCTTACAGCAGCTTTCCCCCTTTATTGTTTCTTCTGCTGCTTGCAGGAGCAGTGGCAGGAAATGGGAGCTGGGTATAGGGGATCCCTGCCCCTGGTGGGAAAATAGCAAGCCTGTTACAAGGCCTTTGCTGTAAAGTTCCTTATAGGGGTTGTCCGGTTAAGCTGTAAAATTGCCACTGCATGCATCTTTAAGAAATAAAAAATGATATTATTTCAGCATTTTGAATAGTTGGATGGCTGACAAAGCTTGGTCTGTAGCCTTTAATACTTGGTGGCTATTCTGAACCACTCAGATTTGCACTTTAATATCCATTCAGTCATGTAGAGTATAAAAAAAACCCAGTCTGTAGATCATGTTTGATGTGAGAATGGATAAAAGAAGATCTATTATTTCTTGTGTTGAAAAGGATACTGCTGCTAGATTTCACTGCCTTTCTAATCACTCTGTATCTGTGCAAATAGCAGGCAGATGTGTGTTTATGCTTCATATCACATTTATCATACTCTTCCCCAGCAGTGCTCTTACTGATAGGACTAAGCACTTCCATAGATTTCACTGTTATCTGTGTTACAGGGCATTGACATTGCTTTCTTATCCTGATATTGTTTATAATTCATGCATCTGGAATGCATGCTGCTTTGAGGAGTAGATATCGGGGGAGCACTTCAGTCTGTGATACACACACCCACACATATCTGTAAGGGGCTCAGTATAAAGGAGAACATCTTTAAGTAGGCTGATACATTTCAAAGATAGCCAACAGCCATTAAGAAGGAAATGGTATTTCCTGTAAATGGTGGAAATGTTAGTATCATTAAGCAAGTCATAGTAATGTAATATCCTTGACATTATGGGAAACTTCAAATAGCATTTTATAAATTATAACTAAAGTGATACCCATTCATTTATTAGTAGTATTGTTTAAATACGGTAAATAGAAAAAATAAGCAAGATCCTCCTTATTTAAAATGTTATGATTTTTATTTGTATAACATTTAACTCTTCATATAGAGGTCAGATGTTGGAAGCTAAGCATGGTTGGCCTGGTCAGTATTTGAAGGAGACCACCAAGGAATACCAAAATTGCTATGCAGAGGCAGGCAATGACAAATCATCTCCAAACATTTCTTGCCTTGAAGAAACTATGGGGTTGCCATAAATTGGCTGCAGCTTGACCACACACACACATATACAAAGCTTATGCCCTGATCTGGACAGCCCAGGCTAGGCTGATCTCATCAAATCTCATAAACTAAGCAGGGTTGGCCCTGGTCAGTTTTTAAATAGGAAACCACCAAGGAATGTGAGGGTCATTATGCAGAGGCAGGCAATGGTAGACCACCTTAACATCTCTGGCCTTGAAAACCCTGCAGGGTTACCATAATTGAATTTTATTGTTACGGCACCTAGCCAGCAATGGGGTTACCATAAATTGGCTGCAACTTGATGCCCAAAAAAGCAATGGTGATTGAAATGTTTAGATTATCTAACCAGTGTGTAAAAGCTCTTATGTAATAAGGTTATTATGTAGGGACATGCCATCATTATGTCCTAATAAATATTTTTGAAAGAAACCATAAAATGAACAGTAGAAAATAGTTGTATTGTAAATTTAAATTGAGAAAGTACAAGTGTGAATCCTAGGTTGCCATTCTGCCAATGAAACTTCAGTTAAACTGGCAGAACAGTATTTCTATTGGCAGAGAAGGGAACAGTGATTTCAGACCTTGCCATCCCTGAGCATCCTTGGCCCCAACAGCATTGTTTTGGGGGCGGGGGCAGTAGACTCACAAAGCCATGTAGAAACAGGGAAATCCTACTCTGTGGCCTTCACTCCTCTGGTAGTACATAGGATTCAGCCCATGAAGATTATATAACAATTGTTAGAGTTTAGAATGAGAACCAGGTTGGATACAATTAATCTCTTCCACTAAGTGAGGAGTCTTTCTGACCTTAGTACCAAGTACTTTTCACGATACAAATTAATCTTTGGATTCAACCCTCTGAATTTGAATTGAACTGGAGGCAGTTTATGGATGAATGAGGGCTAACAAGCTGAAACGTAATTCTGACAAAACAGTGTGCTGCTGGTAGGGGGAAGGTCTGATGGAGGAAATTAGTTATTCCCTGTTCTGATGGAGTTGCTCTCCCACTAACAAAGCAGGTTCATAGCTTGGGGGTGCTCCTGGACCCCAACCTCCTGTTGGATAAACAGGTGTTGGCAATGGCCAGGGCCACCCTTCAACAGTTTTGGCTTGCAAACTATCTATGTCCTTCCTCTGCAGAAAAGATCTTGTCACTGTGGTGCATGCCCTGGTAAAATTTATATTAGATGACTGCAGTGTACTGTACATGGAGCTGCCCTTGAAGTAGCTTCAGTTGGTACAGAATGCTGTGGCCAGAATGTTGACTGGAGTGGGTCATAAGGATCATGTCACTCCAGTCTTGTTCCAGTTATGCTGGCTCCCAATTTGTTTCTGGATTTATCTTTAAAGCCCTATATGACCTGGGGCCAACATACCTTAAAGACCACCTATTCCTTTCTGAACCTACCCAACGTCTCCAGTCATCTTCAAAGGCCCTTTGAGTGCCCCTGCCATATGAGGCTAGATGGGTGGCAACCTGAGATAAAGTGTTCTGGGTCATGCCACCAAAACTTTGGAACTGTGTCCACAGGGAAATTTGTCTGTCTACCTCTATAGTTGTCTTCTGCCAGTGGGTAAAGAACTTTCTGTTTTGTTTGATAGTCCCTCACTTATTAGCCCTCATCCCAGTGTGGTTAAGCACTTTTGTGTGTTTTGTGTTTTAAACATTTTTATATAGTTCTATTTTAGATGCTATTTTAAATGTTTGAAATGTTTCTATTTCTTTGACAAGTTTGCCACCTTGGGGACCCTGAGCTGGGTCTCAAGACAGTGTAGAAAGGCTTTAAATAAATATGTTTATTAGGAGAAAGAATACTATTATCAAAAGATGGAAATAAACTGTTATGTTTCTTCCATTGCAGGTTGCTACAAGGTATATAGTCATTTATTCTCCTATAAATTTGTAGCTTGAGGAGCTAGCATGACATTACCCTTGTTGGTCCTCATCCCTTGCCAATCTTATCTTATTGTAGCTTACTAAAGGAGACTATCTGATTGGGTACAGGGAGCAGTGAATATTTCTTTAAGGGAAGGGCAGAGGTGGATTGGCCTTTAAGGCTAGGTCTCAGTGGGCCAGTGGAATGAGGGGGGAGCTCTATTCAAAGTGGATGGGAGCCACCACCACTGTGATCTGGCAGCCCCTGTTAGCCAGCGGCCCAGGGCCCACACAAGTCAAGTGGACACAAGGTGGTCAGGAGCCACTGCAAGCCATCATCCTCCAACTCGCAGGAGCCAACAGCCCCAGTCCATGCAAGGCAAGCAGCAGTTAGCCAGTGGCCTCTACTTTGCAAAATGCAGGGATACACAAGCTGGGTGGAAGCCATGGTGAGCCTGCTCCTTACCTCCTCCCCTCCATCAGGAAGAGTGGAGTGGCCGAGAGCATGGGGGCCTGCAAGGCAGAGATGTTCCACCAGGCCTTTGGTTAAGAACAGGTTTCTCATTTTATCCGGCCCATGACCCACCCCTTGGAGGAAGAAATCACATATTGAGAGATTTGGTACTGGTTTTTATTCTAATTACTGGCTGTTTGATGTCTGGTGCTATTGATGTTTTTAAATTAGGTACTTTATGTTTTGACACATGGTGTACACCTCCCTGAGCCATTAGGGGGAGGGCAGTCTAGAAATAATAATAATAATAATAATAATAATAATAATAATAATAATAATAATAATAATAATAATAACAACAACAACAACAACAACAACAACAGACATTGCCAATTGATGTCACATAGATTAATAGTGTAAGTGATAGATACAAATAATTGTATCATATGGTACCAGTGAATGAATATAAAGGCACCACTGGGGCAGGTTCTAAACCTGTTCCTATTTATACTAGCATTAGATTTTGTTCCATCTCAATGGTGTCTACAATTGCAGTTCTTTTACTTTTTCTCATGGAATTCAGAGATAGTGAGAAAAAAACAACCATTTAAATTTCACAGAATTTTGTAAAATGGCAAATCTTACCCATATGACCACCATTTTTATTAAGAGAAAAAACTGTAATTGATTGCATGGGAATGTATGCATAAAATTGGTGTTAAAATATTCTCTCTCTTTTTTTCTTTTTCTTTTGCAGCTCCTTTAGGCTGGAAGGAATGTCAACATTTGGAGGCATATTGGTCAGTTTCTCCCATGACAGTTTCAGTGTTACAATTACTTACAGGCCAGATAATAACAACTAGGACCCATTTAGAGCATGGAAACCCTTGAGCCAGAGCACAATGGATCATTGATGTAATCTGCTTTAAACCACTGGCCTCATATCCAACAGCTATGAGTTAAGACCTGATAAAAGCCACAGCCTTAAGTACATTCCAACTGAAAGAAGATGGAGGAGTTCATATCTTTCCTGCCACAAAAACAGCCATCTCTCTAAGCCTGTTACTAGAGGAGTTCAATTCTAAGAAATCAAGAATAGCAAACAGTAATCCTGTGGTCCAGCCAATGTTTCAAAAAGTATTCAAATATATGTAGCTAAATGAAAGTATGAATTATGAAGCACTTAAATAACTGCAGAAAAAGAAATGCATTTACTCCCAAAAGAAGATTATCATCTTGGGTGGAAAGAAAAGACCTTCGTTATCCCTTGTGCAAATTCAAAGCCATAGAAGGAGAGGACCAATGATGCTGACATGCTTGAAAGTTTATTGTACCCTGTCATCCACCCAAATGATTCATCCGTTACAGATTGCATCTCAATGCACTTCTAATATTTGCACTGTCACTTCCATTCAGGGGAATGATGTAGGTCATCATTTGCACAGATGGCCACATGAAATTTTAGCCCACAGCAAGCAGTTCATGGGCTACTAGAGAAAATAGAAGAAAATATATCTTCAGAAGTGAAGAACATTTAATACCCATCTCTCCCTCCACAGCTGGAATCTTTCTCAAAAGGCAAATTGTCCTTCCTTAAGATTGAGATGATTAAAAAGCATCAACAAGCAGACATTAAAATGGATCTAGTTTTTAATACATTTTTATATCATTGTAACAACCAACAAATTGACATATATCTCTTACATGTTGCTAATGAACATGGACAGTATATTCCCAATTAATATGAAAGAAAAAACCATTTGTACAACATATTTGACACATAGCATTTTTATAGCCAGTTACCTGTCCTTCATGGGAAAATGTACCAGCTAAACAAACATTTTAAGTTTATTTTTCTAAATAAATGTGGTCTTTGTATCATTTGCAATCACTTATTTTTGCTGATTTTCATTACTCACACATGTTTTGCCCCTCCAACCACCAAAAAGGGAGTTTTGAAGATAAGAACCAAAACACTTGTTTTGCCATGTTAAATCATAATGATTTGCAGACTGAAAGCTTTAACATAAATGTTTTTGAATAATTATAAAGTATATTTCTACTGGAAAATATGTATGGAAATCCCAGAAAGACTGTATTTTAATTTTTTTATTTCAATACATAGGTTATTTTAATATTCTGAAGGAAGTATTTAGTTATGGATGTTCATTTGAAAGTTGTAGTTGAGCATATTGTAGTGGAACATATTGATCCACAAGTGGGTAACAGTTTTCAAGAATGAGACCCGCATCAAAAATTATTGCAGGCCTACATGTATATAACATAGGGCATGATCCAGCCTTTAGCTTCTGCATGTTCGAAAGGACACCAAATGTCAGATGAACAATGCTGCTATCACCACCACGCAGCACTAAGAAGCAGTGCACATATGTAAATGCTTTTCCTTTTATTCCCAATATGTACCTGGCTAGCAGCCATCTTTCTGACATGGTATACAACCTCATGCCTTCCAATAGGGCAACCATTCATCTTGACCAGTGCTTGTGTGCTGGATACCCCTTTCCGAACCACACCCTGGGAGCTGAGCTGGCTCTGGAATGCAGTAGGTAGTTTGGCTGTGCAGTGGCTCCTAGGTCACATAGCTAAATGCTAGTTACTGAATCTAATTTGCAAGAGTGCACCATGGTGCTTAGCTCCTTTCCAAAATGCTGTCCCTTCACCAATAGCTGGGACTCACTCAGGGCCAGGAGTATACAGCTGCATATCTGTATTTCCAGCCTCCCAAGCAGACCAGATCATATCTGCTTTCATGAATGGAATCATTGCTAGTGAATATATTGCAGTTACTGTACTTGGTCTGGATTTGATGCAAAAAGAATGATTTAGCCATAGAATGATTTCTGTCGGCATAAGGCACTTTTATGAGTGACACCTTTCTGTATCTAATGTGTCACTCTGAATGTTAACAATGTAATCTAGAAAGAAGAAAGGAGCCTTTTATAAATGTAATCTAGAAAGTAGAAAGGAGCCTTTTATAATTCTGGTCAGTGTGGTACTTTCACTCAATTTACAGCTATATGAAATTCTGATAGCAATTTTAGATCATATACAATCTTCTTTAGAACTTAATTCAAAAACAAAGATTGAGATTCTTTTCACAGATATTTTGTTCCTTTAATACATGTTTTTTGAGATTTTAATATTTATTGTCATCAGTCTTCTCTTCATAACAATGAGGGCTAAAAGCTTCGTTTGTTTTGTTTTTTTAACTTTAAATTTGGGGTCTCAGGATTCTAATAGGTCACTAATTGCAAAAACATAATGTGGGCTGTAATGCAGCTCAATGGCTACATTTGCTCATCGTCAAAAAATGAAATAACTTTCCATGTGGTCTGATTTGTAAATTACACATCACTGCAGCATAATCTTAAGTGACTCTTACACAGCAGGGATTTCTTTTCAAACGATAACATGGTGCTGCTAAAGATGCCATTGTTGGATCTGTTAACATTTGGGGAATTGAAGAGTGTGGAACTGTTCAATAATTTCGTCTATAATCTGCAAACAGGAAGAGTCACTGTATCCATCCAATGCAGTATTTTGTTATAATCAAGTCATAGATTCCTTTGATGCTAGAGGTGTTTTGAATAAAAATATATATTTTTTCTTTTTCCAGAGTTCTCTATTATGTGTATATAATTTTCTGAAAGAAAAAGAGATATAGAATTTGGTTTTTGATCAGCAGTTAACGTGACTACACAAAACTACAGTACAATTTGAAACAATACCTTATAAAGCCACTCTTAGACTGTACAGTTAGAAAATTCACATATGGTTGTACTTGTGAAGAAGAATGAGTCATTATTTCACATATGTGAAATGTAGAATGTTTATTTGCTAGGAGCAGACTAGGCTAACACATTTCTTCTCGACATGTTTGCTTTAGATGTGTGTGGAATATTTTTAATGAGGAGTAACATTGCAATATGTAGTTTACAATCTATATTCTGAAGGGATACCATTTGCCCCCTCAGACGGAAGAAAGAGTCAGACAACAAGGTTGGATGAAATAAGGCCACTTTATTAACATATTAAAGTAATGGGAAGGGCAAACATGAAACAGCGGCTCGGTCAAGGCCTGGTGTCACTTTGACCCCATCCTTAACCGTATAAAAGGCAAGACACCAAGGCCCCGGGTTGGAGCCAACTGTAAGTTGCTTGCAAACCCAGCCGAGCCAATGATTGGGATGCGTTTCCCTTCTCAGAAAGGTGAATGCCATCGCCCCTATACATGGGGTGAGGCAATTAGTGGCTCAAACCAACCTTTAAAATGTTTCGGAGCTCCCCATTGGCTGTACGCCGAGCTCTCTCAATCCCTGTGGGATCTGAAACTAAAGGCCTCTTTATTTATTAATAAAATAATGACAAGACCTATCAGTATGAAGCAGCGTGGTCAAGGCCTGGGGTCACTCAAACCCCACCCTTGCCATAAGATGCACCTGGCCCCCAGGATGTAGCCCACTGTAAGCAGCTCGCACCCAGGCAGCCCAGCATCGGAACATGCCATGACAATCCTTCATTCACCACCGCACGGCCTGTGTAGAGTATCTATCAACGGCACTCCAAAAGGCAGTCTGCCCCTGACAGAGTCCTTCCCCCTACAGGTTTGCTGATAGGTGCTTGCCACTGCAACAAATTGAACTGCCCAGAACAGGTGGAGCACGCACGCCCAGCATACGCTCCGGCACCTTCTCCATCCACCGTGTCCCATCAACTCAGGCCCAACTGGGAGCCAATGTCCAATCCGTTTGCTTGTTGAGCTTGCCCAAAAATGAAGCTGTGTCCACAGAGAGAATCCTCCTCCTCCTGCCACAGAACACCGCCCTAAAAGAGAAAACAGTGAACCATGGAACCCAACGAGAAAGCAGACCACAGCATGGCAAGGAAAGTGGGTTCCCTTGGTCCTATAGAGCCCCCTTTTTCCTAAACATCTATGGAATGCTTATCAATTCCACCATGATTGCATCGGCCCTGATTCACAGGGCACTGCACAAAGCTCATAGGGTGTATGTCTGCACTGACCAAGTGATGTAATTATTGCTATCCCAGGGTAGAGTTTCCAGCTGCCTGTAGAAAAAAGAAGCCCTGTCCCATTAATGGGATGTTATTTATACGGTGCAGACAATGCACGATTCTCTATTAAAAGACAGGACCCTTTACTGTGAATCTTTTTGGCAACCCTACACACTGAAGGATAAGAAATGAGGCCTAAACTTGTCATTGGCAACTCATAGGGCATATGTCTGCACTGACCAAGTGATATAATAATTAATATCCCAGGGGATGTTATGTATCCAGTGCAGTCAATGCCTGGGGTCCACAGGACCCTTTACTGTGGATCTTTTTTGGCAACCCCACACACTGAAAAATAAGAAATGAGGCCTAAACCTGTCATTGGCCCAAGTCTATATCCAAATAAAACCTCTCCAGTCCATTTACCCATCTACTGGATTGACCAACTGTACATTGGTTTCGCTAGAAAACATGAGATTACCAATCTAGGATGTGGTGTCACTTAAAAACCTGCATAATAATAATTTATTCAGTTATTTATTTATTTTAACGACACCCACTCCTGAAGAGTGCACAGCATGTATCCTTTCTTATCATAACTGGGGTCCTATCTTAAACTAAACCAGTAGAACCTGATAGTAGTTTGCTCATATTGATTGTTTTTAATTTCACATTGATTTGATTTGTTTAATTTTCTGCATCCTCTGAATAGATTAATTGTCTGGCTAAAATTGCAGTAGGGTTTTATAAGAGTTATAAATCTAAATTTTAAAACAATCAGAAGGAAATATTTCTACAGAGTTTGTAGCACTTTTTGCCTTGCAAATTAACTATACGCACTGGCCTGTTTAGCAAACAGGTGTATACTCCTTCATGCAGGCTGTATGCATTGTGAACCGGGCCTAATTTTAACCTGTTCACATATATACTGAGTAAGGCTGTGCTGCCTGGCATGGAATTAGTTTCTTCCCCTGCCAAGTGAGTGGACAGAACCGTTGTCAGGTTTCCTGGCCTCCAAAGCCCTCCAATGTGTGATGGGTCTTGTTTAACCCTCACCCCAATCGGAACCTACTTGGAAGCCACCTGCAGCAATTCCAGGCACTATGGCTGCACCACCGCATCCCAGCCAGCACCATCCACAGCCTGCTATAACTAATGCCACTCATTCAGGCCCTGGCACACTGGCCTTCCGTTAAGACACTGGCCTTCCGTTAAGACAATTGCGCTAACAAACTTGTATAGAATGCTCATTAGGACCAACCAATTCCCAAATCATGGCATCAGGTTGGAATTCACCTTGTATTCCTGCAAAAACATAAAATAGAAGGTACAAATGACATGTTGTGATGGATATGTTCAAATCCTAACATATGACAAAGACTAGCCAACTCACCAACAGAGTGTATTCACACTGCCAACTTCACAAATGGCCGACAAGGATTCCTTCACAGAAAGAAAACCTTAAAAGTTCAGCTGCTGCACTCTTAACCCTTGCACCAGAAAAACATCCCTATGTGCATTAGGGCCAAATATTGTAAATGGAAGATTGGCAATTTATACTGTCTTTCTCAGAATAAAACATATAAATATGTTATTTAGAATAGAGACCCTTGTCGACAGTCTCCAATATAAATAAGCCTTGCTGCAATAGGCAGGTAAACCTTGTTATCCTTCATAAGGAAAATCCCCATCAAGAGCGCTATATGCTTTAAAGCTTAATAAAATGAGTGTTGCCTACTCTGACCTCAAAGGCTTCCTAGGTCCCAGGCAGAGGTCCGTCACCTCACCCATCTCCAGATCCTTCAAATAAAGATGCTGAAATGGAACCTGGGACCATAGGTATGCAAAGCAGATGGTCTTTTATTAAGACACATCTCTTCCAATACTCCCTCAAAGTTGTGGAGTCTTATGAGAAAAAAAATCTACCGTGAGAGCCACTGGCACAAACATGCTCGAATGATTGACTACTGTATAAACCAGTTTGCTCTGGAGCCATCCAGCCTGAGCCAAGACAAAATTGTGTGAGCTAGCCCACACCTACTCAGCTTAGGGGGGACACTGATCTCTTCGCAAGATGCCCCCAATGCAGTTATACAGAGATTAGTACCCTAATAAATCCTGCCTTAAAAACCATGCCAGCAACAGCGGATGGAAGAAGGAAGGAAGGAGGAGATAGGATTTATACCCTGCCCCTCACTGGGAGCCATGAAGTGGCCACAAACTCCTTACCTTTCCCCTCCCCACAACAGACACTCTGCAAGGTGGGTGGGGTCGAAAGAGCTCTTTCGAGAGCCATCCTTGAGAGAACAGATCATACAGAAATAAGCTCATCCAGCAGCTACATTAGCAAAGGCTCTGCCACTGAGCTACAGCTCCTCTTCATGGCTTTCCGGGGTCTCAGACTGAGCAGGAGGCAAGCAACTGCCAGGGGTAGAGCGGAGCCAGCCTTTAATAACCACGCTGGCTCTGCTCCCCCTTTTGAAGTTGAGGCTACACCGTAGCCCTTCCTCCATTCCTCCTCATGAGGAGGCAAAGGCAGCCCCCAGGAGGCATGCCATTGGCTGCCTTTTGTGGGGCCGGATTAGGATACATTATTGCAGAATGCCAACAGCATTGATTCAATTTCTGTCTTTTAGCTGTCACTGGGACCTTTTGACTACTGCCTGTAACATCACATACCCCACCAACACCTCTACATTTAAAATTTTACCAGTTCTTCAATTTTAAATATATATTCCACCAAATGCCTTAGAAATGCAAGGCAACTAACAATAAAACAATAAGATACACTAAATTACAATGTCATTATCTATGTAATTTAAAACATAAAGAAATGATAGCAGCCATTACAAATCATATTCTCTAAATGTTCACCCAGAATACATGATGAGGACAGAACCATCACAGAGAGTTCCCTTTCCCCTCTTCAGTGACCTGTTAGGTCCTTGAGAATGACCTTCCAGAGAGAGAGAATTTGATCGCAGCAGCATGTGTCTGTCCTTTGGATTTCTTCATTAGGCCTGGCTTACTTGTATTTCAAAAGACATTGGGCTGGATACATAGTCTTCCATCGGTGGAAGGGCGTGCACAAGAGAAAAGTCTTCCTCCATCGGTGGAAGGGCGTGCACAAGAGAAGGTGATTTCTAGCCTCTGAGAGCCACGTTTAAGAGAGTGTAGAAGGCTATATCATAAAAAGGGATGGATTCTGTCTATGAGCAGACTTAAAATCACAGTCCTTGGGATCAATTTAATTTAATAATTTAACACGGGAAATCTTTACAACTTCAATTTAATCATTTATTACCAAATGCAATTGTTTTCTGATATGCACTGTTTTTCATAATGAACATGTCTGTTCACCCAGCAATGGCTACCTCCCTACAGTTGGCAATTGGAGCACCTATTAGGTGTATGATACCCTTGTTTACAAACGTGTTAGTTGAAACCACGTTACATTTTTACACATATGTGAAATGTATCTACAAACCTAATGTGAGAAGTATCACTAAGAAAAGTGCAGTCAACAAAAGCACTGGGACCTAGGTCTTGATTGTGCTTCTCATGGGGTTGGTTGTGTAGTCACCCTTTGAAAACAGCCTGGAGAATTTACATTATCGGGGAAAATGTTTTCATCAATGAAGTATGGTTAAAGAAAAAAGTTTAGAGGAACCAATATTCCAGTTTACTCCAAAAATGATGATCAAGCAAGATGACACCCCTAGCAGCTAAATAAATGCTATCATAATTATCAATTGGTATCACAAATTATTTTAGGATATCTTGGATGTAGTACTGATAAAATATCAAATGGTACCAAATTAGCCTTTATATGGACAAACACAAATCTGATCTGAGCTTCAGATATATTAAATCCCACACTTTATTTGATAAGGTGGACCCCTTTTTTCCTCTGTGCTGAATATTTTTAAAAATTAAATGGTAACTACTGTGTTAAAGTAAGCAGTGGTTCCTACTTCTTTCACCAAAATGATAATTGAAGCAACAATTGTCAACATCCTATTTTATATTGGTAGTCTATATAGTAGATTAGTACAAAATGACTATTTGCTTCTGCTAAAAAGGACTCTAAATACATTATCATAATCATAAAAATATACTGCAGCTCACACCTCATCTTCTCTCACTGATTGCATGTATAGAACAATAAAGGTCATCATCTTCAGGTGCAGAGATAATGGAACTGAGAAATTGTCAGTTATTCTAAGTAAGCATAAATGAACTTTGCTGGAAAACTATTGCTTGCTTGTTGGTATTTTCTCTCTCTGCTGCTGAATCGGATGGATTTATAAAGAAGGGTCAGTGGACACAGGGTCAAATACAATTACTTCTGCAAAGATTTTCAGAAATAAAATGAAGTCGTATTTTAATCCACAGAGATTTGCTAGACCAAGGATTATGAAGGAAAAACACATACATGGACCAGCTAAAACAGTTTTTAGGATAAGATTGATTTTACTGAAATCTTACTGATAAGTGTTTTGAAGGCATTTGTGGCTATTGTCCAGGCAATGTATATATGTTAATCTTTTTAATGTGTAGTGTTTAAAACGTAAAAATAAGCACTAATGCCATGCTGAATGCCTGAATCTATCAACAATGGAGAAACTAAGGAGGGATGCAGTAGCAAAGGGAAATCTTATCCAAGATTCCTCCTAATTGCACCATTGGTTTCATTACATGAGGTAGTCAACAATTTAGAAGCAGAAATAATAAAGTAGTTTCCAAATACCAATCAGAGCATATGGTATGTATAGGAATCTGGCTTCAACCAAAAATGGCAGCCTCATTTCACATTCACCGTATATGGCAATATTTTTTACTACATAAAATGGGGAAAGATCCAGCAATTCAAAAATGGTTATCACTTGCCACTACTCAAAGGGACTTACCTTTGGTCCTGAGAAATGTGTAGATAGGCCTTCTTCTTTTCTCATATAAGTATAGCATTTTTACAATCCAAACCACTGGATATTTGAACGTGAAAAAGGAGACTGTCTTCTACCATCTATTCTGCTCAATTTCTTCTAATTCCCATCCATACTAAAGACACTATCCCATATTGCTTTTGTCAATATGGGTCCCACAATCTCTGACATAGCCTTTCTAGTGATCAAATGGATCCTCCCTCCCCCAACACTCACTGGTGGAAAAGCTGGTAGTATACAGCCCAAGATATTTCAAAAACTGGATAGGAAGGGTTCCCCCCCCCCAAAGTGGTACAAAAACACAAGGCACATGCTTGTGTAATAAAGATTCTGGGAGAATTCCATTTCCCAAAGACCTATGAAAAGGCTTAGAATATTGGCTACCAACTTCTATTATGTTTAAGCAGATTCTTACAGATGTCTTCCTGACCATTTCTGTTTGGACGACTTGGGACATAAGTTTCACTCGTGCTCTAATTTGACTAGTAGTCTGCCATATTAGTGGTCTGTAAAGAGTTTTATCCCAGAATTAATTAGCTAGAGATGCAGTAGTTGGAGAGGTGATTAGTATATGGTGTATCTAATGTCTTGCAAAGGAGTTTTGGAGACTACTACTTGGTTAACCACTCAAAACAACACTACAGAAGAATTTCCATTAGAGGCTCTTTTGCTTTCAGACTTGGCTGTTGGTCCCTGCACTCCTTACTATCTGCTTTTAAGGTGTTAAAAAGAAATGTGTGTAAAATGTCTGAATCCATCATTACATTATTCACTTAACAAATATGTCACCACTCTTTCAGCACTACTTCACTCAGTTGGGATATAAACAGCAATTAATAGTTAATTATCATTACTATGGCTGCATAATCACAACCTTAAGAACATAAGAACATAAGAGATGCCAATGTTGGATCAGGCCAAAGGCCCATCCAGTCCAACACTCTGTATCCCACAGTGGCCAGAAATACCAGTGCCATCAGGAGGTCCACCAGTGGGGCCAGGACATTAGAAGCCCTCCCACTGTTGACCCCCCCCAAGCACCAAGATGACAGAGCATCACTTGCCCCAGAGTCCCTATCTATACCTTGTGGCTAATAGCCACTGATGGACCTCTGCTCCATATGCTTATCTAATTCCCTTTTGAAGCCGTCCATGCTTGTAGCTGCCACCACTTCCTGTGGCAGTGAATTCCAAGTGTTAATCACTCTTTGGGTGAAGAAGTACTTCCTTTTATCCGTTCTAACCCGACCGCTCAGCAATTTCATGGAGTGCCCACGGGTTCTTGTATTGTGAGAAAGGGAGAAAAGTACCTCTTTCTCTACCTGCTCTTTCCCATGCATAATCTTATAAACCTCAATCATGTCACCCCTCAGTCGTCGTTTCTCCAAGCTAAAGAGCCCTAAGCGCCGTAACCGTTCCTCATAGGGAAAGTGTTCCAACCCTTTTATCATTCGAGTTGCTCTTTTCTGCACTTTTTCCAAAGCTATAATATCCTTTTTAAGGTGTGGTGACCAGAACTGCACACAGTATTCCAGATGAGGTCGCACCATTGATTTATATAGCGGCATTATGATATTGGCTGATCTGTTTACAATACCCTTCCTAATAATCCCCAGCATAGCATTGGCCTTCTTTATTGCAGTCACACACTGTCTCGACATTTTCAGTGAGTTATCTACTACAACTCCAAGATCTCTCTCTTGATCTGTCTCTGCCAGTTCAGACCCCATCAACGTGTATTTATAGTTAGGATTTTTGGCTCCAATGTGCATCACCTTGCACTTGGCCACATTGAACCCCATTTGCCATGTTGACGCCCACTCGCTCAACTTTGACAGATCCCTTTGGAGTGCCTCACAATCCTCACTGGTTTTCACCACCCTGAACAACTTCGTATCATCCGCAAATTTAGCCACTTCACTGCTTACTCCCAACTCCAAATCATTAATGAACAAGTTAAAAAGCAGTGGACCAAGTACTGATCCCTGTGGTACCCCACTGCTTACACCCCTCCACTGGGAGAACTGCCCATTTATACTCACTCTCTGTTTTCTATTAATTAGCCAGTTTTTGATCCATAAAAGGATCAAAAACCTTCTTGGAGGAAAAAATGCTTTTTGCCAATATCATGGAAACTGAGGGGGGGGGAGGCCAGTTAAACTGGTTCTCAAGGTCTACAGTAGCTGTACATAGTTCAAGAGAAAATCTTTGTGGGTTATAGTGTAAACAACAAGCTGAATAATGCATACATTTTCTTTAACATGTGGTCAGGCCCACTGGCGAATGTCAATTATGGGCAACTCTTTTCCTATATTTCAAGAACTACAGAGTACTTAGGGCTGTTGACCCAGATGGTGGAGTGTGAGGTGCAGTCCACCCCAGAGGCAAGCAATAAGCATTGGTCCTCCTGCTTCACTCCTCTCACTCATCCCAAATACCAGCAGCATTCACAAAATCTGAAAAAGGGGCCTGTGCAGCAAAGACACAAAAAGTCTCTCCTGTCCCCGTAAGAAAGCAGGAGCCGCACAGAGAGGAGGTGGAAACTAATTCAGCCACAGCCAGAGAGGACGAGGGAGGAGAGAAGGTGAAAAGGAGAAGAGGGGAGGGGGAGCTTTCAAGCAGCCCAGAGGTTAGAAGAGGAAGAGTGCATGTGTCATGGCTGGTGGTGGAGAAAAACCAAGCAAAAGGATAAGTAGGCAGAAGACACCCCCCCCATCTTCAGAGAGGGTGAGCATATTCAGTAGCAGCACCCCATCACCAACAGGCACAGCCACATCTCCCAATTCCTCTCACTCTCCACTCCCCAGTGCAGGAAGATTGGGCAGAAGCATTGACTTCAAGCTGCTTTGATGCTAACTCTCCAAGGAAAAGAGAAGTAAAGGAGACCCAGGCGGTGAGGCCAGGTTAGCAGTTTGGAGTCCTTGTCCCAGACCCTCAAGATTCTATGCAGAAGTCTTGTGTGTGGGCAGGGGAAACCATCTTTCCCCTCTCTCACACAGCCACACTCTTAACCTGCATCACTTCTATTCGGTAACTTGGAGGAACACCGTAGCCTCAGTTCTGGCCCATTTCTTTCCTTACTGAGCTCAGAAGTGTGCTTACAATGTAAAGTAGCTCAAAGGGGGTTGAACAGCTGTCTTCCTGGTCCCTCCCATCTCAGGAATTCCCCTTCATTTGCATTAGGAATGTGCAAAAACTGGGAAAATGCATTTCTATTCATGGTTCATAGCAGACCCACGAACCAGACTCAAAACTGAACTAAAATGGCCTTATACAAACCAAGAGCTCAAGGTGAGACTGGAGACTTATGCTACAATAGATCCCCTGATGAAGTCATAGGCGAAATACGTCGGGATCGGGAAATAATAATAATAAAGGATTTACTCAGCACTTTGATTTCTTCTGCTGCAATTGATGCTGGTGTGACCCTGACTTCTTCACTACTTATAAAAACCAAGACAGTTTGTGAAGTTTGCGCTGTGTTCACCACCTGACACATTACAGATTGAGCAGAGCCATGATCTACCTATTATTCCTACACTCAGCCAACAATTTTGGCTTAAAACTGACAGAACTTCCATATCTTTGGTGGGTCATGCACCTTCCACTGCACTTATACAAGTTGCATCACTGTTGACCTTCCCAATCCACAGCCCTTCTGAGCTTTCCTTAGAGAAGAAAAGCACTACTGTATCATTGCCTGAGACCACCATGATGGTTTCCCATCACAAGCAACTTCCAGGCCAAAGACGAAAACTTACAGCTGTTTTCACACATGGACAACTTTATGTGGCTTTCTCAAAGGTACACTGCTTCCAGGAACTCAGAGTTCATGTCATTGATGGGCCCCAGCAAGGAAGACTACTACCCCATTCTGACAAAGTCTTCACCAGAAATGTTGTCTACAAAGAGGTTCTTCAGTCATCATGATATTTTCTAATGTGATTTCACTGTTTGTCTGTAGATCTGCCTACAGGGACTAATGCTCTTCTACGTATCAACTCTTCGCCAAAACATGCTACTTTGTGCACAATGACAACTGTCCTTCTAATTGCAGCTAGTATGTTCTGAATGCATGTACACTATCCAGCCACTATCCACTGCTTAGGCATACCTTTACTGCCTACTACCCACAACAAACACCAACAACACACTGCCATTATGCCTTCTGTCGGGTGCCAATTAACAACTCCCACTAGTTTTAGCACAAATACTAATATGGCCACATTTCTCTTCCACCTTCACGTCACTTTTGTCCTGACCTCTACGACTACCTCTGACCTTGCCCTCCCCCTTTTCACT
Organism: Gekko japonicus; assembly: GCF_001447785.1. Classification (NCBI taxonomy): domain Eukaryota; kingdom Metazoa; phylum Chordata; class Lepidosauria; order Squamata; family Gekkonidae; genus Gekko; species Gekko japonicus. The sequence continues at coordinate 318,822 of NW_015175390.1, read as the reverse complement.
CGACATCTGTTCTCTCACAGGGCACACGCGATGACCGCTTGCTCAGACATGCAAAAGAGACACCAGATGACTGCAAAATGCACAGATGGAGAACTTACTGAATGCTGCACCCTGTCACAGCTTTTCCAGTCCTACGCATCCCAAGATCCATTCACCAACACTGTGACTATGGGTGCTGCAACCTTACATTGTATGACCACAGACAACAATTACTTTCCACTACCATAAGGTATGCTGTTCTTCACTCCCAGATTAGTTCTTTACACTACAAAACACTACTATGTGTTTACTCTGCCTGCAAGATACAAAATCATTGACCCCACCCTATTTCTAGAGCTAGTTGTATTTTTCCCCCACAATGGACCTTATTCCTAGTCAAATATATATTTTTAAGCCAGATGAACATCATGTAGTGATTTCAGCCAAAGCAAAGTTTGAAAACAAGGCATTTCTCTCTGTTCAGGGTTGTTCAGACCCCAGTAGGTTTCTGAGTAGATCTTCTTAGGAGTGCTCCTTTAGTGGTACATGCTTTCATGTAAATATGTACAGGATCAGGCTGTGAGTCTTAAGGAGCACAAGCCAGGTAGGTATTCTCCTGCACAAGCCCCATTGAAGAGCATTTCACTCCCTTCCTGATTATTTTGGCTTGAACTGTCCGGAAGTGCGTGTTGTACCTTTAATAATAGCAACATATGTACATACCATTGGGGCACAGGAGTCATAGCAAATCAAAAAGGTAGTCTTTCTTATTTTCTTTTTGGTAAATAGAAAAGCCCTTATCGAAGGATTTAGATTGCTAACAGAGGCATTCTAGCAAAGTTACACTATTAGAAATACACTGCAGCTGATGGTCTTAGAAATCTATATATCTAATAGCCAAGTTGCCCCCGTGAGTGCGGATCGCTAAATCAGTGCTCCGGGGGCACTTGGGGGGGAGGGGGCAGTTTGTGCACACGTGGGCCAGTCCCCAAGTGTGCACGAAAATGCTAAACCTTGAAAAAAAATTTTGGGGGATGTTTAAATCCCCCCGAAAGTGCAAGACCGCGCATGAGCACGGAACGCTTGGCAACTGAGGCTGCCGCTGCTTGAAAGGGAAGCGGCGAGCAGCGAGGGGGGCGAGTGGCGAGGGAGCCTAAGGAGCCTCGCGGCCACCGCCACCTCGGAGCCAGCCGGGCGGGCGGCTGGGAAACATCAGTGCCAGGGGGTGGGGGGGACCTGCAGCCGCTGCTGCTAAGGAGCAGAAGGGGGGGGGGGGGCAGAAGACAGCCTGGCGAAGCCCGGCGGATGTTAGCCGCGCAGGCCACGCTGCGACGGGGGAAAGAGAGAGAGACAGATTGGGGGGGAGAGAGAGACTGGGGGGGAGAGAGAAGGGGGGAAAGAGAGACAGAGAGAGAGACTGGGGGGAAGAGAGAGAATGGGGGAAAGAGAGAGACTGCCCCCCGCGAGTATTGCGGGTCCCCCCTTGACTTGATTCTGTTTTTTCTTATAATGTTTAAATTATTCTAAAATTCAGTTTAAATCTAATTTAAAAGAATTTATTCTGAGATTTTTACAAGGTTATGGAAATAATCTAAAAACCTAATTTGCACAATAGTAAAATGTAGACTCGCTTACACCTTTAATGCTACTAGCTTTTTTTGCTCACAAGGTAGAATTTCTGCTCATAACACGGTGGAGTTTAGAGGGAACATTGGCTTGAGCCAGTCACAGTTCTCTCAGAACTCTCAGCCACACCAAGTGGCCAGAAATACCAGTGCCATCAGGAGGTCCACAAAGTGGTTGTAATCCACTTTGAAATTCCTTAGGGTAGATGAAAGTGGGGTATAAAAACCAACTCTTCTCCCCCCCCCCCAGTCTGGGATCTTAAATTATAACATTTTGTTTTCCCAGAGCACACTCCTATTTGGCAATCCATAGAACAATGATTTGCTCAGATTCTCTTGTTTAACATTTGATTAATTTAGTCCAATCTTCATTTTTTCCCCAAAAGAGACATGTAACATGACAGTTTATGTAAAATCTTCAGCATCTGCTTAAAAACTTTAAAACCACTACTATCTTTAAAAGAAACCTGCTACTTATATTTGTATTGCGATTTTATTGTATGGCTCATGACCTCGTGTCGAAGGAACTTATCTCTCCTTATATATAATTGAGTAAGAACATTCTATATGAACATTCTAAATTTGGCCCCTTTAGTGTATGGACGCTTGAACTGTCAGTCAGAAGACGCTGGCTGGGTTGACTGGCTGCTTTGTGCAGTCCCGCCCAGCGTTTCAAGGTCTTTTGCATATGGAAGCTGATTGGCCTTCACTGCATTCCACACCTCAAACTCACCCCCCTCCCCGCAAGGCAGTTGGAATGTCAGTTGCATATGGAACCTTCAAGGTCTTTTGCATATGGAAGCTGATTGGACTTCACTCCATTCCACCCCTCATGCCCCCCCCCAAGGCAGTTGGAATGTCTGGTGGTGTGTAGGTCCCTGGGGGATTATGGACCATTCACACACTTTCAACCTTAACATACCTCATAGGGGGAGAGGAGAATGATGACAGCTGCTTTCCCTAGGCAGAGGCTGGGGGGGGGGGAGTAAACTTGAAGACAGACAGGCAGATAAAGGTTAGGCTGATGGTTGCCTGGAAAGGACATAGGGTTGCCAACTCCAGGTTGGAAACTTCCAGGATAGTTTAGGAATGAAGCCTGCTGAGGGTGGGGTCTGAGGAGGAGGAGGAGGAAGAGAAAGAGGAGGACCTCAGACAGATACAATGCCATACTCCCCACC
>NW_015175390.1:285518-315932 GCF_001447785.1 Gekko japonicus | reverse complement strand
CCCCCCCCAATGCTGCCCTCTCCAGAATCCACCCCCCAAAACTCCAGATATTTCCCTCCTTGGAGCTGGCAACCCTACTTTCCCCTCAGTGCCTGATGGTAGGCAACTTAGTTTGGTCCAGTCACCTACTTTGGCCTTTGGGAGAAAACATATTGGGGCCAATCCTGATAGGGTTGCCAACTCCCGATGGGAAATTCCTGGAGATTTGAGGGATGGAGCCTGAAGAGGGTGAGGTTTGAGGAGGGGTGGGACCTCAGACAGGTACAATGCCATAGACTCCACCCTCCAAACCACTCAGTCCCTCATGGGGAACCATTGTTGCCAATCTCCAGGTGAGGGCTGGAGACCACTCAAAATTACAATTGCTCTGCAGCAGGGAGGGCGGAAGTCAGCTGAAGTCAAAGGGGCAGATAATGGTAGGTTGATGGTTAGCTGCGAAGGAGATGGGGTTGCCAACTCCAGGCTGGCAAATTCCTGGGGATTTGAGGGGTGGAGCCTGGAGAGGGTGGGGTTTGCGGAGGGGTGGGACATCAGACAGGTAGAATGTCATAGACTCCACCCTCCAAACCAGCCATTTCATCCTGGGTAACAATTGTTGCCAATTTCCAGGTGAGGGCTACAAATCACTCAAAATTACAACTGCTCTTCAGGTAGCAGAGATCAGTTCCTCTGGAGAAAACAGTGGACTCTGCCATTATACCCTGCTGAGGTCACCACAGCAAAATGACACTGTTTGCCCAAAGCCAGAGCACTCCCCCAGAGCCTCTTTCTAGATCCCATTGTATTTATTTCCACAACGGGCTTTACTGCTAGTTGTTAATAAAGGATTAAAAAGAAACTTCCACTCAATTAGAAAAATAAAGATGCAGGTATTTGTGTCCATTTAAACAGATCCATTGAATGTGCTTTTAAGATACCTTTTTTAAAAATCCTCAAAATGTTTAACTACTGTTTAAGATCACTGTTTAGTGATGAGGTAGGGGGTTGGTAGCTTGTCAGTTAACTGTTGTAATGTTTTTCCTTCCTAGAGTTTACTAGTATGAAGTATTTTCTCTTGGATATTCTGACATAATGTGGTGCAGCTTGTCTGACTATGCAATAAACAAACATGCTGCTTTCCAGTGATATAGGATGTATATTAACATAAAAACCAGTCTTCTTTGTTCAATTACTATATTTGTTCTGCTCAGTATTACACAGGTTTTTTAATCAAGAAGCTGAGTTGCTGTGGCTTGTAAATAAGTAAGTGGCTTGTAAGTAAGAAGTGATATTGGAGACCTTTCGGTTTTTCTCAACAATTCCAATGGAAAGGGGGAAATTAACTGCTATTTACATCAGACTCCCATTAGCTTACACTGGACTCCTTTGGCATGATTAGGTGATGAATCGTCCTTTAAGAAGTTTTACAAAACAGTTAATCCTGATTGACCATTAAGAGTGTCCAGCTTCCAAAAAGAACAGGGCTCCTTTGACATTATTAGTAACATCCAAACAGAGTGCAGCTCTTTTAAGATATTTGTACCTGCCAAAGTGTTCTCTTCTGCATTGGTTTTAAAGGTGCAGAAAGCTCATCCTCCTTAACCCAAATACATTGTTCTAATCAAATAGTATTCTTCCTCCTTTCATGTTTCAGTAGGATGGAGTTGACCTTTCAACAAATGGTCAAAGGGAAGCAGCAGTAATTCCATGCCTGTCAAATGAGAAGCTCTAATGTGTTTAGGGTAATTAGCCTGAACACACATCATAATATCAAATGTGTTTTCATCATTAGGCAGCAGCCAGCCAAATCTAGTGTGTGAAGACAACTACCAAGTTAAAAGCTCTACTTATATTTTCTTGCACTTATCTGAAATGTGATTTGTCATTGTTGCATAATGTACAGTACTGGCCATTCTTGCCAACAAGCCACCTTTCAGTTGGCTATGCTCTGTTCCCTCTTCTCTACCAGCTGTAACAAGCAAGAAAAGGAGTTAAAGACAAAGGTTGATAGCAACCAGAAAGAGGGCAGGATCAAACATAATCCTGCATCATCTCATCATTTCCTCTAGGAACAATAGCAGCCGGCTTCTGAAAGAAATCAGCTTCTCTCTTTATCTAGCCCTTGGACTATTAATCAGGACCTCTCAGTAATTAATCAAGAGTACTTTAGCACAAAGGATCTGTCCTGCTTGGCTCTCAAAGCTTACAAAGAATGGTTGTAATTTCGAGCTTCAGATTCTAGCTCCATGAGATATCCAAGATCATTTTCAATACAGTAGCAACTTTCCTTCTAGTCCTTTTTTGGAATATTTCCAGGACCCTAGAAACAACTTCCTCCTCACCTTAAGCCAATCACAGAACTGTTAGCTCACCAGGTTGCCTCCCACATTCCCACCAAAAAAGGGCAGGGAGAGAACTCAAGTCTTTAGCCCTACAGCTAGAATCTTTTCTCTCATTGAAGTTCCTGATAAGTCCTTCTGGCTTCAGCCTACTCTATGGCTTTATAGATTTTCCAGTTCCAGATTATTATCATGTTCTCTGCCACTTTCAAACCACAGCAAGGCTTGGCTTCTCTTGTTTTTCCTTTGGATTTATCCTCTGTTTTTGACTGTCCAGAAATTTGGGAACTCTGCTCAGGGCTCAGAACAATGCATGGAACCTGCAGTGATAGGTAGCTATCACTTCTGCTTTACCCTTTTCAGTGTTCCACTTTGATCTCTTGCTTTCCTTTTCTTGGGTGATACACATTGTGGAGATTTGGAATATTTGTATCTTCATGTGGGCATTTTAATGGCAAGTGTTACAACTATATCCTTTGTGACTGCTTGGGTGTCCTAATTATTCCCCTAGAGCAAAATGTAGGCCTGGCGTGCGTGACTGAGACCTGGGTGCAGGATGGAGAGACTGTAACTCTCTCCCAGCTTGCCCCACCCGGGTTCTTGGTCCTGCACCAATCTCAGACCAGGGGGCAGGGGGGAGGAGTGGCTATTTTCATTCAGGAGGCTTACTCCTACAGGACGCTCCCACCATTGGAGATAGAGGGCATTGAGTGTACTGGTCTGGTGTGGGAGCCCGGGGAGAGTTTGGCGATTTGTCTGGTGTACCGACTGCCTAACGCATCAGCCAATAGCCTACTGTCCCTGATGTAGGCTATATCAGGCTGGGTGCTGGAACACCCTAGGCTATTAGTCCTGGGCGATTTCAACATCCATGCCGATGACGTGACCTCCACCCAGGCAATGAATCTGGTGTTGTCCATGGTAGTGCTAGGACTCTCTCAGCTTGTAACGGCTCCCACTCGCCAGTCCGGACACACGCTCGATCTAATCTTCATGGTGGGGTAACAGTGGACCGGATTACAGCCTCGGAAGTACCATGGTTGGACAACCATGCCCTGAAGGCCCGTCTGAATGTTCCACCCCGACCCTGTTTAGGTGATGAGCATATTTTAGCTCACCCGCAGAGCCAAATGGACCCAGTAGGGTTTCAGATGGCTCTGCGGGATCCGATGCCCCCTCACGGCTCGTGGGATGAGCTTGTGGAGGACTGGCATAGTCGGCTCTCCGCAGCCATCAATGAGATCGCTCCCTGGTGCCCTCTGCGCCCTCGCTCTAGGCTTGCTCCCTGGTTTACCCAGGAGTTGCGGCTTATGAAGTGAGAGCTGAGACGGCTAGAGAGCCGGTGGCACCGTGCTCGAGACGAAGCTACAAGAGCATCTTATAGGATGTTTATGAGATCCTATGAGATGGCAGTCAAAGCTGCTAAGAGAGAGTTCTATGTGGCCATGATTGCATCTGTGAGCTCACGCCCAGCCCAATTGTTTAGAATGATTCAGTTTCTAACAGCTCTACCATAGGGCAGACCAAACGCTAGGGAATTGGATATTGGCTGTGAGGCATTTGCGAGCTATTTCGCAGATAAAGTCTTGCTGCTCCGTCGCGACCTCCCCTCCACAGTTGAAACAGTGAGCGAACTCGAGGCCCCTTGCACATCTTCGGGTCCGACTTTGGATCATTTCGGGCTGCTCAGCCTGGAGGAAGTTGACATATTGCTTGCAACTGTGCGCCCAACTACATGCAGCCTTGATCTGTGCCCTTCCTGGTTTATTAGAGCTGGCCATGAAGGGTTCCGAGGTGCCCTAAGGGAAATTATTAATAAGTCCCTCTCTGAGGGGTGGTTCCTGGGGGCACCCAAGGAAGCGATGGTCCGCCCCCTTCTGAAAAAACCATCTCTGGATCCAGCCGAATTGGCCAATTATCAGCCAGTTTCTAATTTGCCCTATTTGGGCAAATTAATTGAGAGAGCGGTGGCATTACAGTTGCAGGGCTTTATGGATGACACTTCCATACTAGACCCCTTCCAGTCTGGCTTTTGCCCGGGACACGGGATGGAGACGGCATTGGTCGCTCTTACTGACAACCTCTGGAGGCATCTGGATCAGGGTGGTTCAGTAGCACTGTTGTTGGACCTGTCGGCTGCATTCGAAATGGTCAACCATCAGTTGCTGACCCATTGCCTCGCTAAAGTGAGGATTCAGGGGCTTGCCTTGCAATGGCTTGCTTCCTTTCTCCAAAGTCAGGGACAAAGGGTGGTGCTAGGGGAACAGCAGTCCAGGAGACACCCACTTGAGTGTGGAGTGCCTCAAGGGGCAGTGCTTTCCCCGATGCTGTTAAACATCTACATGTGTCCCCTTGCCCAGATTGCCCGTAGGTATGGGCTGGGGTGTCACCAGTATGCTGATGACACCTAGCTCTATCTGATGTTGGGCGGCCAGTCAAACTCCAGACTGGAAGATCTGGATCGGGCATTACAGGCCATGGCTGGTTGACTTAGACTGAGCCGGCTGAAGCTGAACCCGGCAAAGATGGAGGTCCTGCACCCAAGTCAGGGTGGTCTGGGGTCGGGGATCCTACTCCCGACCTTTGGTGGGGCACCATTAGTGCCAGCGCCAGTGGTTAGGAGTTTGGGTTGCTCCTGGATACCTCCTTAACAATGGAGGCCCAGGTAGCAGCCACTGTCAATTCAGCCTTTTACCATCTTCGACTAATTCGGCAGTTTGCTCCCTTCCTCAACCGCTATGTTATGGCTACAGTGATCCATGTGATGGTCACCTCGAGAATAGACTACTGTAATGCTCTCTACATGGGGCTGCCCTTGTCGCAAATCCGGAAGCTGCAGGTAGTGCAGAATGCTGTGGATAGGCTTTTGATGGGCCTTCTTAGATGGGAGCACATCCCACCTATGCTGAAGGCACTGCACTGGTTGCCAATATCATACCGAGTTCACTTCACATGCTGGTACTGACCTTTAAAGCCCTATATGGCCAGGGTCCAACATACCTGAGGGACCGCCTTTCCCCATATATACCCCAGAGAGCACTACGGTCAGGGTCACAACATTGGTTGACCATACCAGGCTCTAAGGATGCCAGGCTGGCTGTCACCAGGGCCAGGGCCTTTTCAGTAGCGGCTCCATGCTGGTGGAATGAACTGCCAGAGGAGATCAGGACCCTGCGGGATCACAGGGCCTGCAAGACAGAGCTCTTCCATCAGGCTTTCAATTAGGAGCTGCCCACCACTACCACCAACACCGGTTTGGAGATTAGTTATATCATCGTGTGAGCCCAGAAGTTTTACTGAGCTGGAAATCATGTGTGTTACATCATTAATACGCCATCCTATCAACAAAGAATGGCTACTACTGTTTAGCACTTTGATTATTTTAAATGTTTAAAATGCTTAAAATGTTTTAACTGGTTTTATATGGATTTATGGTACTTTGTACCAATGAATATGAGCCGCCCTGAGCCTGTCTGCGGGGGGGGGGGGGGGGATAAATGTATAAAAATGTAAATAAATAAATAAATACGTAGTAAATATATCACATCTGATTTCACTGTATTCCAGTGCTTTTTCCAAGCTTGCACTGAGAGCCTATCACTTTGTTACTGATACCTTTTCTTATTTGTGCATGTCATTGCCCTGAATAGGCACATTCTCACTGCTGGGTATCAAGATCAATGCTCCCTCATTAGCTGTGGAGTCTTGTGAGCAAAAATTCTGCTTTGTGAGCTACTGGCATTAAAGTTGTGAGGGAGCAATTTGGCTACTGCATAAATTTGTTTGCTCTGGAGCCATCCTTCCTGAGCTAAGACAAAAATGTGTGAGTTGGAGGGTAAAAAACTGTGAGATAGCTCACACTAACTCAGCTTAGAGGGAACAGTGGTCAAGATAGAAGCTATCTTAGAGGAAAATTCCAACAAAAACTCTCATCTTCTGGCACTCTGACTGCTTGGAAGTGTCAGCCAGCCTCCCTCTCAGACTGATGGTTACTTGCTGAGGTCATCTCCAGAGCCTGTTAATTAGCTCTCATAGTTCAGTTGTGAATCTACTATGGGAATGAGGAGCTCACTCTTACCCCAGAAAGTTCCACAGAGACAGTCCTGTGATTGGTTGGGAAAGTCAGGATGTTACGGTCAATGTCATCTATATAATAACGACTCTAAAAGAACATTCTTCTTTTTTATTTCCTTTCTTCCACCCACCAACCTTGCTGCCTAAAAATACTCTATGCAAGCTCTGGAACAATCATATTTCAGCTGTAACAACCATATTTCAGCTGCCTTTAGGATAAATAAGTAGCACAGTTAGTCTTCATTCTGGCCCCACTGGTGGACCTCCTGATGGCACCTGGTATTTTTGGCCACTGTGTGACAGAGTGTTGGACTAGATGGGCCTTTGGCCTGATCCAACATTGACGTCTCTTATGTTCATTATTTTATATGCATTATGACTCCACTGAACTATATGTCTTGCTTTTAAGAACTTTTTTAAATTTCTTCAATAAAGCTTTTTTGCTTCCTTTTTTGTGAGTTACTGGGGAGTCACCTGAACCTACCCAGGTCTAAGTTGGGTTACATTACCACACCAAGGCAGGGTCAGCCTTGATAACGGGTGTAAAATCGAAGACAGGAGCTCCTTTAGCCTAGGAATGAGAGCTGACATCTTTCAGATAGATTCCTTCTGGCTTCTCTAGTGTGAATATGGGACAGCTGGAAAGCACTGATATGGACATGTGTCTATAGTATAGTGTCCATCTGACTATAAAGGTTTGAAACAATGGGCTTGATCCAGCAAAATTTTCCACCTGTGAAAAAGGGAGTAGGAAATCTCCTTTCACCACCAAAAAGGCCATGATGGCTATCATGGGACCTGCATGGGCAATAGCCATGTTTGATGAGGGTTATTATAAGGAAGGGAATTACTGAGAAAGGTGTTTGGATCCAGCCCAAAAGCTTATAGGATGCAAGCAGCTGAAGAGTTTTTGGAGTAATTGTTGTTGTTGTTCAGTCGCACAGTTGAGTCCAACTCTTCGCGACCCCATGTACCAGATCACCCCAGGCCCTCCTGTCTTCCGCCGTCCTCTGAAGTTGGCTCAATTTCATGTTCGTTGCATCGCTGACACAGTCTAACCATCTCATCCTTTGCCGTCCCTGTCTTCTTTGACCTTCAATCTTTCCCAGCATCAGGGTCTTCTCCAGGGAGTGCTCCCTTCTCATTTGGTGGCCAAAGTATTTGAGCTTCAGTTTCATTATCTGGCCTTCCAGGGAACAGTCAGGGTTGATTTCTTTTAGGATTGACTGATTTGATCTTCTTGCAGTCCAAGGGACTCTCAAGAGTCTTCTCCAGCACCATAGTTCAAAAGAATCTATTCTTCGGCGCTCGGCTTTCCTTATAGTCCAACTCTCGCGGCCATACATGACTACTGGGAATACCATTGCTTTGACCATGTGGACTTTTGTTGGCAGGATGATGGAGTAATACTGCCTTTCAGAACCAGAATTGTATCCCATTTCTAGCTCTTCTGATTGAAACCCACTCACCAAATTCAACTGAATCCCCAAAGCACAGAGTTAAATTATTGTTTTGGTTTAGAACTCCAGAGATGAGACATATTGCCTTTTAATTTTGAAGGACTTTCAGAAAGGCCAGAAAGACTAAGAATAAAGAAAACAGAATAATATTGGTGCTGTGTAGTTCATAGGGATTCAAGTTAGATCCAGTGTTATTTAACATTTTCATTAAATCACTACAAGAGGGAATAAACAAAATCTTAATGAAACTTTAGAGACTTGAGAGGATTTTTGCAAATTCCGATCAGGACAGAAGTAATCACTGGGAGATTAGTTACACAGTAGTAATAACAAAAAGCAAAGCTCAATTTGATGTACCTGTTTCATATTACAGATTCCGTTTAAACTGAATGCACAGCTGCAGGAGCAGCACTGGCTTGTAGGGTATAGAAGATAACAGGCTTGATGCATAAAGCCAAAATAATTCATGAGGCAGAAGAAACAATGGCTCATAAAGTAGCACCTTTAGCAATGGCAGCAACTTACATCTTCCCAAATGCAGAAACATTAGGGCTGGCTAATGGGGTCACATGGATGTATAATGCAGGTTGGAAAAACAAGCAAACAGTTCCCTGGGCAGTGTTGATGGATGTGTGAAAAACTCTAGTGGGCCTCTAGGCAATTGTGTTCAGGAAAAGAAATTGAAGGGGTTGTTTCCCATCATATGTTTATAGAAAGAGAGCATGGTACAGGTCTCCTGAGGCAGAAGTAAATATTTGTATAGTCACACAAAGGAGGCTATAAACATTTCCAGCCTCTGTAATAGTGTGGTGAGTGGGTTTAGGCTGTTCCACTGCCTTGCTTGTTTCCTTTAAAAAAATTATTTAATATGACATAGATCCACTCCTGAGGCACTAAATGAGCTTGTACAGTATAAATACATGGTTATAGGAAGGAGACCGACCACATGAAGTGCCAGCATTAACTGCCACTACACCTGTATTAGAGTGGGATCCCAGTGTTGACCAAAGGCAGGATAATTTGTTGTGTTGTCACAGTTGTGCTATGATTGTTATGGCAAAGACTTGCAACCCCCTTTTTAGAACAGTAAGGTGATTGTGGAGTTGCAATCTTTGCATTCTTTCTAAATATGCTTTCTTCTATGGTCACACTATGTGTGTGTGGAGAATTCTAGTATTCTGAAGTAGAACCTGAATGTGGATAGTTATTGACTTCATCCTCACTCTGTAATGTTTAGGTAATGCTCTCCAACTCCTCCTTCCCCAAATCAGTCTTTTAAACTGAAAAGTACTGAGACTTACTAGTGATTTCAGCTCAGAACAAGACGAGAGTACCCAGCTCACAGGCTGGTTTATATGTGCACAACCCCGCTCCCCCGAACACACACAGACCCAAGTGATTGGCTATTTACAGTGACTGAGAGTTCCATAGGCTCTCGGCCGAGAGCCTAGCCTGCCGATAGGTGCCGGCTAGGATCCGCTTGTCCCATTGTTACTGAGAGCGAAGCTCGGCTGCTTCGCATGACCGTGTGGTGAAATGGCCATGCACGTGGTCTGGGATGGATACATTACACCCCTCCCCCCTTGGTCCAAAAGACACCCACACGCAAAGTCCTGCAAATAGGAGGGTGCTTTACAGGTTCTTGTAGAGCGGTGAGGTGCGGGCACCGGGGCGGAAGGTGACACCGTAGCGCTTGTGCATAGTTCCGAGCATAGACCAGGTCCTCAGGATAAAACCCTCTGACTGCCTTGGGTGACTCCGTGGCCAGTTCCTCTTCCGGTGCTCGATCGGGATGAAGGCAATCATTTCCCCTACAGAAAATTTCCCAGCTATTCCCAGCTATTACAACGACTGCTTTGGGCAGTGGACTCTATGGCATTATACTCTGCTGAGGTCCCTCTGCACCCCAAACCCTGCCCTCCCCAGGCTCTACCCCTCAGATCTACAGGTCTAGCCCTCCCCTTAGTATTGCCAGTCTCCAGGCAGCACCTGGAGATCTCCAAGATCAGTTCTCCTGGAGAGAATGGCTGCTTTGAGCAATGGACTCTATGGCATTACACCCTGCTGAGGTCCCTCTGCACGCCAAACCCTGCCCTCCCCAGGCTCTACCCCTCACATCTACAGATCTGGCCCTCCCCTTAGTATTGCCAGCCTCCAGGCAGCACCTGGAGATCTCCAAGATCAGTTCTCCTGGAGAGAATGGCTGCTTTGGGCAATGGACTCTATGGCATTATACCCTGCTGAGGTCCCTCCACACCCCAAACCCTGCCCTCCCCAGGCTCTACTCTTCACATCTACAGGTATTTCCCAAACCAGAGTTGGCAACCCTTTCACTGGCTGTGGAACCACTTTCCAGACCCTTGGAACCCAGAAGATATTGCATAGGAGGAGGTGCTTTTCTACCTTGGCTGCCACTGCATAACCCCCAAATCAACATACGTCAGGGGTGGAGGGAACCATACCTGTTACCATGAGGCTGTCCTCCCATACTACCCACTTGGGGCAGCAAAATGACTTGAGACAGCCCTGGCTTATAGCTAAGCAGAAGGAAATAAACATTGCTTGCCTCCCTCTATTTTCCCCTTCCCTCTGCCACCTCACCAGCCACAGCTGAGACACTCACCTGGAGCTGCCTTCTAGAACTTATTGTATTTCTTCCCACAATGGTACTTACTCCAAGCTGAACCATAAAGAGTAAGTTACAATAGTACTCCAGGTCAGACTTCTGAATATCAGCAGCATCAATTTAGAGGTTATAGTTATTTTAGCATGATAAAACTTTATTTGATACTATAGAGATCCCTTCCTTGTGCTCAAAATACAGAACACTAGAAATAATTATACATCCTTTAAATCAAGTGGTTTATCTTTGTGGTCTCTGTGCACTGGAAGGAAAAGTGAGCTTGTGAAGACTTGATCCAGAGAAACTTCATAGCTAGACTAAAGATTTTTTGAGACTGCCTTTGCCCACAAACAGCATTGGCTAGCAACACACATGCTTTGAGAGGGTAGAGCCATGCTTCCCACTCAATTCTTCTTTGACTGCTGTGTTAGAGATTTATCAAATATTACTAGAGAATCAGCCCATTATGCAGAAAAAGGTCTCCTGGAAGGCAATTGTATCATCCTCCTACCCACTTAACATTCCAGGGATGTCTCATCAGAATAATAGCCTAATGCATGGGAGGCTCCACCAGATGATCACCTCTATCATAAAGCTATTAACTTTCCTGGACACAGCCATTAGGCACTCCTGGTTACATTGTCCTCTAAAGTAATCAGACAAACTGTTATCTTGACACCATGCATCTCACAAGGGTGCAAGCACAAGTCATATTTTCATACTTTTCCTGCTTAAGCATTACGTCCAAATGCCCAATCAAATTCCCCCCCCCAAGACTGATCCTGGACCAGAAGAGGCCAATGCACCCAGATATCAAGAATTTCAGGGTATAAAAATAGCCTTAATTCCCCTGGTATTTTGCAAGCAAGATCCCCCACCCTCCATGAAAACTTCAAGCGTGTCTCAGTTTCTGCTTTGCTTTTCCTTCTTTCTCTCTGCGCTCCGATCTGGGATCAGCCATTGCTCAGCATTGATGTGTGTTATTCATAGAATCATAGAGTTGGAAGGGACCTCCAGGGTCATCTAGTCCAACCCACCGCACAATGCAGAAAATTCACAAACACTCCCCCCCCACACACACACACTCAGTGACCCCTGCTCCAAGCCCAGAAGATGGCAAAAGAACCTCCACGATCTCTGGCCAAACTGGCCATTCATCTCCTTTCTCCCAGACCTCAACTCTCAATGGATAAGGTGCATACATTTTCTTTATCCCAATTTTATTGCTCCCTTTAGCAAATTCCTAGGAGCTGCTAGGTAGCCTTGTTGGATTTTTTACTGTACAACTATGTGTGGATGCATGCACATTTGATTCTTGATGTAACAAAGCATTTTCAAACTGGGATCCAAGTATACAACAGATAGTGATCCCTTAATAAAGATTTGTCCATAACTGTATGTGTGTGGACTTGACACTCAAAGGGGACACTTAAAAGATTGGGGACGCTACAGGTGGACACCATTTGGATAACCATACATACCACTTCCTTATTCAGCCAAGCTTCCCTTGGTATCAATGGAGCTCAAGTAGCCTGCAGTTTGCTCTACTGTGCCAATTTTGGAAGGTTCCAAAGTACTCTTCCAGTGGTCATGGCATCTCCACCTCCCATCTAGGAATCACCTGACGATTGTATTTCCAAGGTCCAAATAGAAAGCACCTCTGTGGATGTCTTCTGTTCCTTTCCATGTGCACATCCTTCCACAGGTGTCTTTCAGGAATATTCATACTGTATGTCTCCACTGCAATCTCAAGGCAAGTTATGCTATGGTTAGCCCTGCTCTAAGGAGCATTGTTCCATGAAGAGTTGCCAAGCTCAAATGTGAGAACTGGCCGGTTCCGGGCTCATCAACAGTGGGCATGTGGGGGAGTTCTCCCGTCCAAGTCGCTGCTCCCCCAGACCCCCCAGTAGTGGTAGCTTTACACCAGACCCCAGCGAGTCCTCTTGGAGGGAGGCTCGCAGCAAGAAGCTTGTGTCAAGGGATGAAGACAAGCTGCACCTCACAACATACCGAGGGAAGTGCTCTGAGATGGGTGGCTGAGAGGGGAAACTCAATGGATTCATTGAGAAGCAGAGGCGTCTAAAGAACCTTTGAGAGTCTTTTGTTTTATCTCCATTTTTTTGGAATATTTTCATTGATAACATACTTTCCAACAACTACAGTTTTTCTTTGTTGATGGAAAAGAAGGTGGCAAAGAAAGGGGGATTCCCTTTAAATCTACTTGATTGAGCACTGTTTCTTTAAGGTGGCTAAGAGAAGTTGCTCAAATTGGTAACGTAGTTACTGCTTTTCTCCTTTATTCTTTCCTTTCTAAATTATACTACAAACTGGACTAGTTAAAAGGTTTGAAGGGGATCCGCTAACTTAGAACTGAGCTGTCTGTTTACCATATAGTGGTTTTGGGGTGTTTTTTTTTTTTGCATTGCCTTCTATGTTTCCATGGTGCGTTTGGAATTGTGGAGCAGTGGAGGTGATGAGAAGCATTATCACCATTCTGAGGCGGCTGGAGGACCTCCCCTTGCATGCGGTTTCTCTTCTTTTTCATTGTGTTTGGAATTATAGAGATGCAGAGAAGAGCTATTGTCATTCAGAGGAGGTTTAAGGTGTGGTTGTTTTTTTGTTTTTTTTAAATTCCTTTCCTCCTTCCTTGGGACTGCTTCGCACTGATGAACTAAGCATTTTGGAAATAGGAATGCCTGTCAGTTCTTGTGTTTCCTTGGAATGGACTCCCCCTTGTGTACGTTTTTTTTTTCCTTTTTCTTTCTTGTTTCTTTTTCCTCATCACCTTTGCTGTATTTGGAACTCACTAGCTGAAACAGAGGTGGTTGGAACTCATTAGGATTCCCAAGTACTTACCATGATCCGGCAGGGGAAACATGCTCCCTGGCCGGACCATTCCTCCCTGTAACAAAGCATGCCGTCACCAGAAAGTGATGCTGGGCGATGCTCTGGCAATGTGGCTGAAAACTCGATGGTACCGATGAGTTTTGAGCCCCATTGCCAGAGCGTCACCCAGTGTCACTTCCTGGCGACAGCATTGTGTGCGCGTCTGTTGTCCCTGCAGAAATGATCCTGCGAAGACATCTGTGTCCCCCCGCCGAATCACAGTAAGTACTTGGGAAGCCTGGAACACATAGACTGAAGTGGAGGTGACTAGATACTTGTTCTTAAGCTGATAACAAGGGGGAGAAAGAAGATAGAGAAGACCAGAAGCAAGCAAATGTGATTTATATAATAACCTCTCCTTTGCCTTCTGTCTTTAGTTTTGTGTGTGGGGGGGTTGTTTTTAAAGAGTTAAAGTAAATGGTTAAAGCAAAGGTGGGAGGCAATTTAGGAAGTTATAGGGTGGTTAAATAAGTAGATAAGTAAATAAGATAAGATAGGACAGGATAGGATAGGACAGAATAAGATAGGATAAGATAGGATAGGATAGGATAAGATAGGATAGGATAGGACAGGGTAGGTTAGGGTAGGGTAGGGCAGGGTAGGGTAGAACTGGTTAAGTAAGGATAATACAATATAAGAAAGAAAAGAGGAAATAGAATATTAATATTGAGTTAAAGGTTAGTGGTTAAAAATAATACTATTTGGAGGAAAGTACAAATTAAGAATAAAAGAAAAAAGAGAAGGAAAATATAAATAAAAGATGTCCAGCGGGACTAGGAAGGCTTCTATTCCTTCCCCAGGACAATGTAGCGCAAATGAATATTAAAGATCTACAAAACCTAATTCAAGAAGAAATTAAAAAACAAATAACACAAAATAAACAAGAAATATTAAAAATGACCACCTCTAATAATAGGTTGGAAGATAAAATCCAAGATATAGATCAAGAGCTACAAGAAATAAAATTAAGGAATGAAAAGATGGAAGAAACATTGATAAATTTAGAGATAGAAAAAGCAGCCAATATCTTGAGGTTCCAAAATGTTCCAGAAAAAATAGAATATAAAAGAGTAGATGGTATAGGCCATCGCTGATCAGCTGAAAGTAGGAACGGTTGAGGAGATTGCCCAAGAGATTGAAGCCGTATATAGGAGGAATTCAGTTCAGGCATTGGGATGATGGCATCCAAAAGAGCCCCTACAATCGTACTGGAGAAATATTTGATTGTTCTATTTGCATCCAACTTGTCGAAGAATTGTCATTCATCATCCATATTGCTGTAACAATTGTAGCCGCCTGGTAGTAAGCACTCAGGAGTGGTAAACTGAGTCAGTTTGGTGCAGTGGTTAAGTGCGCGGACTCTAATCTGGGAGAACTGGGTTTGATTCCCCAGTCCTCCACTTGCACCTGGCTGGATTACCTTGGGCAAGCCATAATTCTGGCACAGCTGTTCTTGAAAAAGAGCAGTTTCTGTCAGAGTTCTCTCACCCCCACCTACCTCACAGGGTGTCTGTTGTGGGGAGGGGAAGGGAAAGGAGTTTGTAAATTGCTTTGAAACTCCTTTGGGTAGTGAAGGGCGGGGTATAAATCCAATCTCTTCTTCTTCTTCTAAATCCAGTCTTCCCAAAGATGAGGGTCTGCTTAATACTCGGCTATTTATTCTAGCCTTCTTGTAGGCCCAGAAAAAAAAATGTTGCCATTTATGTAAAGCTGTTTCAGGTATCCAAATTGGGAGTGCTCTGAAAAGAAAGAGAAATTGTGGAAAGATAAAGCTTTTTATTAGATGCAGTCAGTCTGGCAATGTTAGTGTTAAGTTGTTCCAATCCTTCAGTTGAATTTGGGTGTCCTGATGGAGATGATCAAAATTACACAACATTAAGATGTTCAAGTCCAAAGGAATTTGGGGGGTGGGGCATCGGTCGCTAAGATGGCGGGCACATTTTAGAAGAGCTCCGACTACCCCTCCCAAACTCCCTCAAAATCGCCACCTTTTCAATGCGCTCTTTGACCAGCTAAGGAATGGGAAAGCCTAATAAAGATCGACCACATCCCGCGAATGTGCCAGCGTCTCACTTGAAGACCTTTTTTCAAAAAGAGAGCAACAACTCTCTTACCAACAAAAATTGGTAAGCTCCGTCCACGCGGCTGAAAAAATGGCGGCGGGAGGTGCGTGCCCGGATCTAAAGACTCCAATGCTGTCAAAAAAAGACTTTGCCGATGTCCTTAAGGACTTTAAAGCAGAAATGCTAGATGACATTAATGCAATTATTAAGCCTCTATCGGAAAAGCTCGAGGATATGCAAACATCAATGCAACAAATAGCCCAGTCTGCAGAAACGGCCATAGAAGTCTCTATAACTAACCAGGAGGAAATTAAAAGTTTACAAGATTCAGAGAGTTGGGGCAGAGAACACATTCTCTTATTAGAACTTACTAAATTTATGGCCAAAAGAACTTCCCTTAACTTCTAATAGAAATTTGATTAATATCCTTCTTACGGCAGCAAAAATCGTATAGCCAAACAATGGAAGAATATAAACCCCCCAGATGTTCAACAATGGCTGCATAAAGTATGGGATTTATTTTTGTTAGAAAACTTTAATATTTTCTATACGGAACACCAAACGGAATGCGAAATTATGAGTCCACTGAATATTTGGTACCCTATTTTAGATAAAGTTAATATTGATAGATTTGATTGGGAATCAATAAGAAATGTTCAATACAAGTTAATGTTATATAATTAATGTTGAAACACAATTTATTTGCTTTTAACAACTTGATGTAAGAATTTTGCAAAAGTCATTATAGCCAAGTTTATACCTTTTTGTCTAAATGTAATTCTTTCATACTCAATTTTTCTTTTTTCTTCATATTAAGAGAAAAAAATTATTGCACTGTATTATACTTTTCACGTTTTTATTTAAGTTCAGGTTTTTCGAAGAAATGTTATACTTTTCTATAGAGACTGCGTTATTGAAGATGTTAACTTTGTCTAAAAAAATTAATAAAATTTATGTTTAAAAATTAAAAAAAAGTCCAAAGGAATTTGAACTCCCAGATGTCTCCAGGAGTATTTTGCCCAGCAGAAAGGGAAAGTTGATTTAAGTATTTGTTGAACATTTGTGCTTAATGATATTGGATATAGCTCTGATTTCAAATAATTTTGAGGTCAGAAATCATCCCAAATTTCGATAAGGAATCCAGAATTGCTGGCAGAGAATTCACAGGGTCTGTGACACAGAGTGTTAAGCCATCTGCATATAAATTTACCTTTTGTTCCTGCTTTCCTATGGTGATTCCAGAAAAGTTCTTATTTCTTCTGAGGACTTCTGCCAGCGGTTCCATGGCTAGCGCGAAGAGTAGAGGTGATAGTGGGCACCCTTGCCTGGTGCCTCCAGATGGAAAGAAATATTTGGGGTTGCACATGTTGACTCTTACTTTGGATTTAGGTTGTGCATATATTGAATGTAGTGCTCTTAGGAAGTTATTTCTGAATCCCATCTTATTCAGTAAGCAAAGTAGATATCGAGTTTCCAGTGAGTTGAACGCTTTCTCAAAATTGAGGGCCAACACTAGGGACTCTTGAGAGATGTTTTTGCCATGAGCAGTAACATTGAGAGCCCGGCAAATGTTGTCCGTCAATTGTCTTCCAGGTATAAAGCTCATTTGGTCATCTGCCACATATTCTGGAATTATACTTTTGAGCCTGTTAGCCAGTAGTGTCATGAAAATTTTGACATCATTATTTAGAAGAGCAATCGGTCGATATACCTTTGGATCTGTAAGAGTTTTGGAGTCTTTGGGAATGACTAAAATATTGGATTCTGTCCAGGAGGAAGGTAATTCTCATGTTAAAAGAACATTATTGCAGACTAGTAATAGATGATCCAGTAACAAAGATTGGAAAGTCTTATAAAACTCCGAAGGGAGACCATCTGTCTCAGGGGCTTTATTAGGTTTCAGAGATTAGATAGGGTTCTGTAGTTCCTCTCTTGTGAAAGGTTTGTCCATAAATGTTGAGTGGTGCAGAGAAAGATGTCAATAACAATCCATAGCTTCCAAATATTCCTGAATGGAATCTAAGGATGGGTTTTGGGAGTTATACAGCTTTTTATAGCAGTTAGCGAAGGTATGAACAATCTCTGTAGGAAGATATTGTGTGTTTCCATCTAGACTTTCAAGAGCCTTTACCAGAGATGATTTCTTTTTTTCCTTAACCCTTCATGCCAGTACTTTGATGTTTTTGGCCGATTCTTCTGTATCTGAGAGACTTCAATAGATTCTAAGATCTTTCTTTTCGCCAAAAGTTTAGTGTAGATTTGTTTGTTCTCATCCCGTTTATGCTCTTTTTCCAGCTTTGCAAGGCGGGACAATGCTTCCACTCTAATGCGATTTTTCTCTCTTTTCAGCTGTGCCGGGATCGAAATAATTGAGCCACGCAGGATAGCCTTCATTGCATCCCAAATTAATGGGAGAGGAGTGATATCCGAGCCATTCTCCTTGAAATAATGTTTAATGTCCATAGCCAGCTTTTCTCTGACAGATTGTTGCAATAAAAGATTTTTATCCAGAGACCATTTAATGTCTTTAGCAAGTGATGTATTAAGATCTATTTGACAATCTAGCCACGCATGGTCCGTAAAATGTCTCTGACCAATATTCGCTGAAGAGATCATTGGAAGGACTGAATTAGATGTCAGCAGGTAATCAGTCCTGGGGAACGTGTCATGTCGGGCGGAATAATACGTGTAATCCTGTTCCTTTGGATGAAGTGCTCTCCATACATCCTGTAGCTGGTATTTAGTAAACAGTTTAGCAAGTTTAGTTTCTGATGATTTTATTTCAGATCTCTTTGGTTTGGGGTGGGATCTATCTAAGATTCCATCTGCTATAAAGTTGAAATCCCCTCCAATTATAACTTCTCCACTAAGAAAAGATTGCAATTTCAAAAAGACATCATCTAGGAAGCTGATCTGATTGCAGTTGGGAGTGTAAACAGATCCAAGTGTCAGACGTTTTCCATCGATTGTGCCCTTGATAAAAAGAAAATGACCTAGTGGATCAGAAAGAGAAGCTTTGAACATAAAATTTACATCCCTTGCCAGCAAGATCACGACTCTTCTAGCTTTGGAAGACCCCAGTGCTTGGTATTGTAGAGGAAAAGCAGGGAATTTCAAAAAAGGGCATTTAGCTGATCTGATGTGTGATTCTTGCAGAAATAAAATGTGAGGGTGTTGTTGCTTCAGATACTGTAACACCCTTTTCCTCTTGACCATACTGCCAAGACACCTAATGTTAACAGAGCTTACTTTGTAGGAACCAGTCATAATGAGATGACCCAAACTGGAATTCAAAACCAAATGCTGCAACTATGCAGAACCTTAATAAAGACAATTCAAAAATTTTTGACTTAACCAAGTTGTGCAAGCATGAACTTTACTAGTAATAAACTGCAAGAGGGGGAACTTGACTGCAGATCCAAAATTAACCAAAAATTCAATGCAAAACAACTGTAAACTCAATTCCTCAGACAGGTTAATCAAGTCTTATTTGACCCTTAAATGTTTATGGAACAGTTATAAAGTGCAATAAGAAACCCAAAATTATGACTATAAATAACCAAAATTCATTCAATTTAATTGTAACCTTGAATTCCTTATCTTATGAATTAATTAATTATTGTGAATATGATAATCAAGCAGCAAAATAAATTAATTAATCAAATATCAAAATCCAATTAATTAGACAGCTTTTAAAAATTAACCAATTGATTCCTCATATAGATTGAATTAATTAAGCCATCAAACAATCAATTAAACTCTCAAAGTGATTAATCAGTTATAAAATATTTTGTTGCAATATATAATGTGTTCTGAAAGATCCCAGAAAAATATACATATAAATACAAACTTTCTCAGTGGGTGAACAGCTTACCCCTATCTGACACTCCCTTTCCCCTTCTTGAATAAACTCTTATTTTTATAAGGATCAACTCTTATGTTATGGAAGTTATTAATTTGAATGGTACTTAAAGCAAATAACCAGTTGATACGTTCTATATAAAGATGTGGTACGTTATAAAAGTAGCAATAGAAGTAAAAATAAATAAATAAAAATTAAAAACTCTGAATCATTTAGGCAAATTTAGTCTCAGCCAAACAAATAGGGTAAGAACCCTGAAACAGCTTCTAAACCAGTGAGCACAAAATCTCAATGAGCTCTCCCCTACCTCCGCCCACAAACATCACTATTAACTAAATGAAATGTTCAACTTTTTACTATATTTAACAGTGAGAAATGGGCATCCTATCTTAAACATTCAGTGCAGAGACCTAGATCTGTCTGTGTTCATTGGAGAGACTGATTCATGGGAAGGAAGTTTATTTGCCTTCTCGGGAGACACGTAAAAATCATATTTTCTCTTGAAAGAATGACGGCCATTTTCAGAGTCCTCTAGTAGAGGGAGCGCAGCAAGTAAGTCATGACCTGATTCCTCATCATCTGCTAAGTGCATGACGCCATGACATATTACTTGAAGCTTGCCAGAAGGAAGCCACTTATAGCAAATGTTTGCCTGTTGAAGCCTCAAGGTGATCTCTTTAAGAGCTTTTCTAATATTCAGAGCCTCAGCTGGAATGTCAGGAAATACTAGTATTTTCACATCCTTGAATAACAGACACCCTTTTTTCCAGGCTTCTCCTAAAATCTGCTGTTTAACTCTCCAGTCAGCAAATGAAACTAAGATGTCTCTAGAGCCTGCACGCCAGGCATTGTTGGGGGGGCCAAGATGGAAGTTTTTTAAAATGGCCAGTGCAAGTCCTGCTTCCAAGTTCATTATAGAGGAAAGCCAGCTTGTCATAAAACTATTTAGATCAGCTGTTTCCTCCATCCCCTCAGAAAACCCCAAAATTTAATATTAAGCTATCTCACTTGGAATTCCACTATCAGCAAGCGCTCTCTGATATTCGATTATCCAGACGTTAAATCTCGAACATCGTCCTTGAGGATCATGCTCATATTAACAGCCATTTCAGCCATTGCTGAGGTTTTAAATAGGGAAGCCTGTATTTCATCCACCTGATCTCTTACCGGATGCATGGAAAATAGGCATCTCTCCATGTTTTCCAACAGCTTAGGTAGATCTTTTTGTGGCATTGATTTACCCACCTTTTCTTTTCTCCCAGCGCTGAGCTCTCTGTGTTCCGAACATGCCTCTCTTGGCTTGAAAAAAAGCTTGCGATGATTTTCCTGTATTTTTAGTCGTGCTCGAGTTCGGTCCATTGTTTCTGCCCATTACCCAAAACCGAACAAGTTTTTAAAGTTGAAAATTTGGAAAATAGTGGGGAGGGAGGTGGAGCAGAGAGATTAGGCGACCTTCATCTTGCTTGGCATCGCCCCACCCCCCGGAAAAGCTGCATTATTGTCCTTTTGGTCAGCAGTTTCCACATTTGTCATGACACATTTTTGCTTTCACCTTTTTATTTACAGAGTCTTTGTATAATGAGAGTTGATCAGTCCCATAAAACTCCAGAGTTTTATGGGATTGATCAACTCTCATTATACAAAGACTCTGTAAATAAAAAGGTGAAAGCAAAAATGTGTCATGACAAATGTGGAAACTGCTGACCAAAAGGACAATAATGCAACTGTCTCAGAACAAATTAACATACAGATATACCAATCACACTGACATGTTTAGATAAGGTGTCAAAATACACATAGCAAGTGAAGTGTTTTTTATTCAGTACAGCTTATCCAAAGCAACAGGGAAATGCTGGTTGCCAGTTAGATTTGATTTCAACATCACTGTTGGGAAGCATTCAATTAGAAACAGAAGCCTGGAAATGGGAAACTGAGAGAGAGAGAGAGAGAGAGAGGGACTGTATGAGAGAGAGAGAGAGAGAGAGAGAGAGAGAGAGAGACAGAGAGACAGAGAGACAGAGAGAGAGCGCTAGCCAGCTAGCCAGCTTAAGGCTATGTTCATTTTGTTAGGGCACCAAACTGCATATTTTATCTATTTCATTTAGCAAACATAATTTATTTGTAATGTTCATAAACAGATTGATTTAATCGGTCCCTTTACATTTGACACAAATGCAGTTTCTGGATGGCTTTCTACATCCTTGGAAATAAACTAAATAAAGCATCCCCTTCTCCATGTAGTGACAGCAGTTTGCAGTTCATGATGGTTCATGTTTCCAGCAAATGAAACTGAAGACGCTGATAGTATACAGAAGCTGCAGCTGCAAAGCAGCCACCCATTCAATTACTTTCCCAAAAAAAGAAAGGTTGGAGATGCAGCAGAAAGTGGCCAGGTAATCAATTTCCAGTTTTCTTTTCAAGCAGGATCTGAAGTTAACACATCATGGCCCCCTGGGCACCCTCTCAGCTCTAGATAAAACACACGCCTGAGATTCCTCTGGTTGCTGGTTCCTCTGGGATTGATATGGGTGCATTTCACAAAAGATGACCATAGGTGACAAAGAGCAACTAAAACTGACCTACTAGACTCATACTTAAAATTCTAGACTTGCAGCCTAGACAGCAGATAGATGTACAGTTCACTGAGGATATGTGCAGATATTTTATTTGTGTTCAGTTTTTGTTTATCAGTAGTTTTCTGCAGATCCTTGATTTTGTAGTGATACATGATCTGATTAACTAATCATGTCAGTAGTTGTTTCCATTGGTTTCATTAGGAAATACATTCTCATCTGTGATTTTTCTTTCTCTCAACAAATTTGGATTAAATTCTCAGGAATTCTATCCCTCAACCAAAGGGTTATCCTTCCCAAATGCCAGATAGAAGAAAAGTCTTCTTGTTCTAGCACCAAATCAAAACATTAACACAGATTTTACCTTCTCCCCCTCCAATCCAAGTTGGAAAGAAATAATCAGCAATTGTAGTCTTCACCTAAGGAATCCTCCCAGCTAAATGGCAAACATAGGAAAGCCTCCATATTTGCCAGTCCATTAAAATTCTTCTTGAAGAGAGGACACTTTGAGGTGTGAGATTCTTCTCCATATTTTTCTACTGATGGGATCCTTATGTTGATCGGGTAATGGTGGCTAGAGCTAATGGAAACACACACAAATAAATGTACTAGGTTCTTTCATTTTAGCATTTATCTTCTTGTGCATGTCTTTCTTAATTTACTTCCATTAAGTCAGTGGACTTGTTTGGGGAAAATTAAATGCTTCAGTGAGAAATTGTGTATGGGCTTTTGCTCCATGCTCCATTAACAAACAAAAACAAAACTCTACCCTGCTTTGTACATAACACTTTTCTATTTAGAATAAAAGTTAACTCAAAGAACATTATGGAAGTTTAAAATTATACAAAGTGTGGCAAAAGTAGAAAAAGGAAAATTTCTGCCTCTCTCATGACACTAAAACTCACAGCACCCAATGAATGATGGACAGTAGATTCAGATCTGACAAAAGAAAGCATTTTTTCAACCAGTGCATAACTGATAGTAGAATTCACTGCCACAGGGTGTGGTGATAGACACTAAGGATGGGCATGAACCGCGTGATGGATTGGGACTCAGGACACAACATTTGGCACACACATGGTCTTTGAATAAATCTCTGAGCTTTGGGGATGGCTTGGGGCGGTTTGGAAAAATGAAACCGACTCAGATTAAACCTGGCACGGAACTGCTAGACAACAGTGGAGGTGGTGTTTTCCACTACTGGAAACACTAATAGGGACCCTCTAAAGACTGACAGGCACTGCTGCTTGCCAATAACAGAGTTCCCATTCATTGCAATGGGACTCAGATGCTATATAAGTCCGAGAGAAGCACGTGTCCTTTGTTGGATGTTGTCTGGAGATGGAGAGTGTAGTTGAATGAAGAGTTTTGCTACATGTGGTGGCGGGACTGCAATTAGTCAGGGGCCAGGGGCCAGGGGCTTTGCCTTGGATTCCGTAGCCAATCATTTTTCCCCCTCTGCTTGTTTGCTGTGAAGGGGGGGGTCGGGAATGTTCTCTCTTTTTCACATGGGATGCTATTTGTCTAGGGGGATTTTCCTGTTGTTCCTTGGTGGTTGGTTTCCCTTTCTTTCCATTTCATTTCACACCACCACTTTGGGTCACAGTTATGCTTTGAGGGATTGCTCCTTCCTTGGGGTTTTTCTTTTTGAGCTGCATGGGGGGGGGGTTCCCTGCCTGCTTTCCTACATGCAAGACTGAACATCGACATCTTGGGAATCAGTGAACTAAAGTGGACAGGAATGGGTGAATTGAACTCAGAACATTATATCTACTACTGTGGCCAAGAATCCCATAGAAAAAATGGTGTGGCCTTTATAGTGAACAAGAGAGTGGAAAAGGCAGTAATGGGATACAATCTCAAAAACAACAGAATAATCTCGGTCCGAATCCAATGCAAACCATTCAACATCACAGTAATCCAAGTCTATGTCCCAACTACTGATGCACAAGAGGCTGAAGTGGACCAGTTCTATGAAAACCTACGGCAACTCCTAGAACTAACACTCCTAGAACTAACACCAAAAAAAGATGTCCTCCTCATCATAGGGGACTGGAATGCTAAAGTAGGAAGTCAAAAGGTAACCAGAATAATGGACAAGTTTGGCCTTGGAGAACAAAATGAAGAGGGCAAAGGCTAACAGAGGTTTGTCAAGAGAACACACTGGTCATAGCAAACACCCTCTTCCAACAACCTAAGAGGAGACTCTACACATGGACATCACCAGATGGGCAACACTGAAATCAGATTGATTATATCATTTGCAGTCAAAGATGGAGAAGCTCTATACAGTCAGTAAAAACCTGGAGCTGAGTGTGGCTCAGATCCTGAGCTATCCATTGCAAAATTCAGGCTTAAACTGAAGAAAGTTGGGAAAACCACTAGACCATGCAGGTTTGACCTAGATCACATCCCTGATGAATATACAGTGGAAGTGAAGAATAGGTTTAAGGGACTAGATTTGATAGAGTGCCTGAAGAACTATGGATGGAGGTTCATGACATTGTACAGGAGGCAGCAATCAGACCATCCCATAGAAAAAGAAATGCAAGGAAGCAAAGTGGCTGTCTGATGAGGCTTTACAAATAGCTGAGGAAAGAAGGAAACTGAAAGGCAAAGGTGAAAAAGAAAGATTTACCCAACTGAATGCAGATTTCCAGAGAACACCAAGGAGAGATAAGGATGCCTTCCTGAATGAACAGTGCAAAGTAATAGAGGAAAACAATAGAATGGGAAGGACGAGAGATCTCTTCAAGAAAATTGGAGAAATCAAGGGGATGTTCCATGCAAAGTTTGCCATGATAAAGGACAAAAACGGTAGGGACCTAACAGAAGCAGAAGAGATTAGGAAGAGATGGCAAGAATATACAGAAGAACTATACCAGAAGAACCTCAATGTCCTTGACAACCATGACAGTGTGATCACTGACCTTGAGCCAGACATCCTGGAGTGCAAAGTCAAATGGGCCTTAGAAAGCGTTACTAACAACAAAGCTAGTGGAGGTGATGGTATTCCAACTGAGCTATTCAAAGTCTTAAAAGATGATCCTATTAAAGTGCTGCACTCAATATGTCAGCAAATTTTGAAAACGCAACAGTGGCCACAGGATTGGAACAGGTCGGTTTACATTCCAATCCCAAAGAAGAGCAATGCCAAAAAATCTTCAAACTATCACACAATTGCACTCATTTCACATGCTAGCAATCCAACAAGCAGCAGTACATGGATAGAGAACTGCCAGAAGTACAAGTTGGGTTTCAAAGGCATAGAGGAACTAGAGATCAAATTGCCAACATTCGTTGGATTATAAAGAAAGCAAGGGAGTACCAGAAAAACATCTATTTCTGCTTCATTGACTATGCTAAAGCCTTTGATTGTGTGGATCACAAAAAACTATGGCAAGTCCTTAAAGAGATGGGAGTACCAGACCACCTCATATGTCTTCTGAGAAACCTGTATAAGGGTCAAGAAGTGACAGAACTAGATATGGAACAACTGATTGGTTTAGCATAGGAAAAGGAGTACGACAAGGATGTATATTGTCACCCTGCTTATTTAATTTATATGCAGAGTATAGCATGTGAAATGCCGGCCTGGATGAATCACAAGCCAGAATTAAGATTGTTGGGAAAAACATCAATAATCCAATGGACCTTATTAATTTTTCTTGGGTTCCAATGGCACTGCTACCAGCACCCCCAGGCCCTGCTCAGCTCCAGAATCAAAATTGGCCATGACCACCACCCCCTTCCGGAAATCAGAATAACCAGATCCCCCATCGTCTGTGGAATTCAACCCCGAATAACCCACTGCTGAATGTTCCCACAAACCAAAATCCTCCTCCAGACCAGATTTTAAAGACAGAAACGAGACCCAGTACAAGTGACATGGGGTCCCAGCAATCACCTGAAACTAAGGGGCCAGCACCCCCCGTACAAACATGTCAAGCTCTCCCTTGGACTTCGGTGCTGCGCCCCCAGTGGCCGTGGCGTCAGGGGTCTCAAACAGACTCCGGCAGGGGAGACAGCCCCTGGAGCGTCAGGATCCAAAAACGGAGAAGGAGTGAGGGGCCTCAGATAGGCAGGGGACAGGGTTAACGTCACCCTGAATGTCCCTCTGCTAGTGTGCTGCGGACTTCCTTCCTCTCTCTCTGCCATCTTTCTGTCTCTCTGTTCAGCGTCCCACTTCATTCCACAGCGCACTCCTCCTCCCCGGCCCCTTCTCCACCCTGCCTTTTATCTCCCCGCCCTGCTCCCAGGACCGCCCATCCGCCCTCCGGTTTGGGCCACGCCCTCCTTTATCTATCTGGATGCCGGTGGGGCATCTCCGGGGCGAATGCAGATGCGGCGGTACTCGCTGCTCTGCGTCCACTCCTGGCCCATCGAACTAGCAGCCGCCACCCCTCTCCTCTTCCATGGGGCTGCTCCGTGGACCCCAATCCTGTCTCTGGGCTCGGCTGATGTAGCTCGCTGTGGGAGGGGTCCTCTCTCTCAACTCACTCCCCAGACCGTCGACCTGCATCCCGTCGGGTGAGTCATGCCTAGGGCATCTTGCGGGGTCTATCTGGGTTCCCGGGGCCCATTCTGCATGTCCCGTGACCTCTGGAGCGGGACAAAACACCAAATGAGAAGGGAGCACTCACTGGAGAAGACCCTGATGCTGGGAAAGATTCAAGGTAAAAGAAGGAGGGGACGACAAAGGATAAGATGGTTAGACAGTGTTATTGATGCAATGAACATGAAGTTAAGCAAATTCCGGAGGACGACGGAGGACAGGAGGGCCTGGTGTGATGTGGTCAGACTCGACTGTGTGACTGAACAACAATAAAGAGTTTGGCTTGCATTGACATAATCTATAAAAATGTGCTGTTCCTTTTAATTCTCAAATAGGGCTACAAGGGCGGCTTTTTTAAAAAATGTGGAGGATGGCATGATGAATAATGTAAATACGTATTTTTATCAACTAATTTTTTGTAATTGTTAACTGCCAACTGATTTCTACAGCCACAGAGGATAATAGTGTCTAGAAAAGTACTAGAGTCTCTATCCCGTTGGAGAGAAAACTTTATACCAGAATGAATGGAGTTAATTCAGTTTAGAAACCCCTGTAAACTATTTTCCTTACACCAAACTACAAAAATGTCATCTATAAAATAATTATAATTGAGGATATCACTAGAGAAAGGATAAATTCTGACTCTAATTTAGCCATAAATAAACATGCAATGTTAGGAGCAAATGGGCTGCTCATTGCTACCCCATGTTTTTGTAAGTAAAATTGATCTTTAAACCTAAATAATTTTTTTCAAGAATAATGTCTATGAGGTCTTATTTACTTAATACCCATCCTAGAGCTACCATCTTCTATATACTTCCTAAGGTGCATAAGGAAGGATTTCCCCCTCCTGGCTGGCTGATAGTTTCAGGTTCAGACTTTTTGTTAGAGCCCCTTTCGCAGTTTGAGTGAAGGAGTGGGGAGGAAAGGACATCGAGCATGGGAAGGAGTAGTGAAGAAGAAAGACATCCACTAGTAGAATTTTTTTAAAGCCCCACAATGAGTAATGAATAGTATTAATAATGGATGGATTAAGCATGATTGCAATTTTTACAATTTGAAGGAAATGGAAGGAAATTGAACTGAAGCAAATAAACATTGCAAATGACCAGTAAACAGAAAAAAAATCAATACATGTCCAAGAACATTTACTAATATTTTCAAAACTGTATATGATAGAGTCAAACTATGCTCTAGGTAGCTGATCCAGCACTGGATCTGCCAGCATTAAGTTTCATGACAGAAGGGCTGATTCATGGAGGACAGGTCTATCAGTGACTACAAGCCATGATGACTACTAAAGGGAACCTCCAGATTCAGTGGCAGTAAATCTCTGAATACCAGCAGCAGGAGGCAACATCACATCCTCTATGCCCTGTTGTTGGCACTCCAGAGTAATTGATTAGCACTGTGTGAGAAAGGATGCTGGACTAGGTGGACCACCCATCTGGTCTAGCTAGGGTACCAGCCTCCAGGTGGGGCCTGGGGATCTCCTAAAATTGCAGCTCATCTCCAGGCTACAGAGATTAGTTCCCTTGGAGAAAATGGATGCTTTGGAGGGTGGACTGAGGTCCCTGTCCTTCCCAGACTCCACCCCCAAATCCCCAGGAGTTTCCCAGCCTGGAGGTGGCAACCCTACTCCTCAACCCTCCCACAGGTGGCCGGGGGGACCTGGCATATCTAGATCCAGCAGGTCTCTTCTTCAGTTCTTATGGTGATCCAAAAAGCTCAGCACAGGTCACTTGTCATGTATTGTGACCACTAGGTGGTCAATGCTGATCTTACAGTTCCAGGAAGACAGCAACGGCAGGTTTCCCCAGTCTCGGGTGGCTGCTCCACATGGAAAGTGGGCTGCATTTAGTTTGGTAGGTCAAAAGTTGTGCAGGACTCACATGAGGCAACAAACTCAGTATGTACCAAAATGTCATTAAAATAATGTATTTTTACCTGAATGGCAATGGCTGTTTTAAAACGCCGTATTTCAAATGTGGGAAATGGTTTGTAAGCCAGAGAGACTGAGACTCTTGGAGAAATCAGATCAATAACTCTGTATAATCATTATTCCAGCGGCACATATATCTATGCCGTGTTTGTAGGAGTTGTACATTATTGTAGAAAGCAAGGCCAAACACGCCTGTGATAAATAAGGCATTGGTATCATGATTGTAAGATACACCAAAGTTTACACCGATTCACTACAAATGTCTCCTAACTACTGAAGAAATGTGTGCAGGACAAAAAAAAGATTAAAATTCTAAAAAATTATCATTTCAATCAGCATGATTTTTCATCTAAGTTTGTAACACATGAGCAAGAACTGTGAATGGCAACAGGGAGATTTAAAAATTGATTTCAGAATAGTGTTCATATTTATGAAGCTGACAAGCCTGCATGAAGAACTGCAGATGTTTCCATCTGTCCAAATATTTAGGTTTTTATTTCATTTCCCTAATTTTTTCCCCCCAATCAGCAAGTATGCAAATATGTAGACACTGAATTCTTTCTTATTTGCAGGCGATCTTACACCAAACAATCGCTGTGTGATGGCAGAAATGTAACACGATCTGCTCTCTGACTTCCGTCAATTAATTTTGAAAGTGAAGACGCTCAGAAATATCTCATGGGTCTCTAAAGGCACTGAACAGCAATATTAATGTGAAAATACATTCATTTTAAAGAGCTGTATGGTACAACAAAAGCTTTCTGCATAACTCAAAACTACTCATCAGCATTAGCCATAGTGGCACAGATCATAACTTGGGCTGCCACCATTGAAGCAGGATCCAAAGCCTGGCAGTGGCAAGTAAAGCGGAGCAGCAAAAGCAGCCAGACAGAAAATGTGTTCTCTCTTATTACTCCTCAAAGGACTTTGTAGTGCTGTAATTGCAGACCGTTTGTATGACGGGCCAGTAAATTCTCTTCCTAATGACCAAAATGAGAGAGAAAGACTTCATGGCAAAATTGGGGTTGGCATACTGGTAAAATATTGTCAAATATTTCTTGAAGCCGAGAATGACACCACCATATATGTGGCAGTTTTCCTTTTAAAATCATGATAACACCTTTTCCTTTAGTTCCACAGTTGTCATGCAAGCTGAGTAACCTGGAAAGGCTTCTCTCACTGGCCAGCTGCCATAATTACTGGTATCTGCAAATAGAGTGTCTTTGAAGTTGCTTTGTTACTATTTTTAATAGAAGCTGTCTGGTTTGTTTTAATTCCCTTTTTGTACAAACAAAATAAAATTATGAACTGGCCCAATGTTCCAGGATAAAAAAACAAAGACAAGTATTGTTTATGTGTATAGAAACATTTCTTGTTCAAAGTTAAATTTAATTACAATTGTTTTAAAAGTTAGTTTTATTGTTTTACAATAAATACACTTGTTTGTAATTGGCAGACGCACCAGGCCCATGGTTGATAAAAGTGTCTTTTTATTCTTCTCATGTTAATGCTTTAAGTATACTTACTAAGCAGCATTTAACAATATTCAACTAATCACCTGGCTAGTCATAATTAAAATGTGGGTACACAGAGCAAGATCAGACATTCTGAGCAGCAAATATTTCATAAAATATACGAATATTATTGTAAATATTGCAGTTTTTGACTGAGAATATTTCATTTATACAGACTGGTGTGTATGAATAATTTTACAAATAATAGAAAAATTTGAAGCAACATATAAAGTTGCTAAAATCTGTGACTGGTTGCCCATCTGAAGATTTATACTCTATTATACTCTATTAAGAATAATATTGAATTCTAACTGTTTGGAAACACAACAAGTGCATTTGTATAAAAACATCCGTGAAGAAGAAAACACTCGAAACAAAGCTAATACCCAGGATCTTTGCTGTACATTCATTCACTATATGGTATTGCATATCCTTATACTAATACCGAAGTGGCCCCGTCTGTGCGGATATCTCAATCCGCGCTCCGGGGCCACCTGGGGGGCAGGGAGATTTTTGGGAACACATGGGGCGGTCCCCAGGTGTG